>NW_011494680.1:1458370-1463925 GCF_000754665.1 Bison bison bison
GCCAGGAGAAATATCAATAACATCAGATACACAGATGACACCACACTTATGGCAGAGAGCGAAGAAGAACTAAAGAGCCTCTTGATGAAAGTGAAAGGAGAGTGAAAAAGCTGGGTTAAAGCTCAACATTCAGAAAATGAAGATTATGGCATCTGGTCCCATCACTTCATGGCAAATAGATGGGGAAAGAATGGAAACAGTGACAGACTTTATTTTCTTAGGTTCCAAAATCACTGCAGATGGTGACTGCAGCCATGAAATTAAAAGATGCTTGCTCCTTGGAAGTAAAGCTATGGCCAACCTAGACAGACTATTAAAAACCAGAGACATTACTTTACCAACAAAGGCCCATCAAGTCATCTATGGTTTTCCCAGTAGTCATGTAGAGATGTGAGAGTTGGACTTTAAAGAAAGTTGAGCACTGAAGAATTGATGCTTTTGAACTGTGGTGTTGGAGAAGACTCTTGAGAGTCCCTTGGACTGCAAGGAGATCCAACCAGTCCATCCTAAAGGAAATCAGTCCTCAATATTCATTGGAAGGACTGATGCTGAAGCTGAAACTTCAATACTTTGGCCACCTGATGCAAACAGCTGACTCATTTGAAAAGACCCTGATGCTGGGAAACATTGAAGGCAGAAGGAGAAGGGGACGACAGAGGATGAGATGGTTGGATGGCATCACCGACTCAATGGACATGAGTTTGCGTAAACTGTGTGAGTTGGTGATGGACAGGGAGGCCTGGCATGAGGTCGCAAAGAGTCAGACACAACTGAGTGACTGAACTGAACTGAAAGTTAGAAAGCGAATGCAAGGTGTGTGTGGGGTGGGGGGAGGGGGGAGCAGATGCTTCCTAGGTCATCAGTTATTAGAAGGACCCTCTCTCTAATGCACTGCATTGAAGGTCTCAGAATCAACCACTGGGAGATATTGAAGGAGAGGGCTGACCTGCAGTGGTGATGCACCAAATCTTGCAGGCAGGAAGGCAGAGATGGCAAATTCAGGGCACCCACGCTCTTACTCCCCTCACCAGCACCCACGGCAACCACCAGCAACTGATCAGGCCACCCGATCTCAACCACAGCTGCCCATCAGAACCAACTTTCCTCCGATTCTGATGGGGATTCTCATTATTCTAGTAAGCATGGTACATAACTGGTCCCACCCTAGATGCACAAGAGAAAAGTGAATCCGTTACAACCAGTGCGTCGGGACATTTGGGCTTAATTATCTGAGGAACCCCTGGCTGCCAACACTTGGATTTGTTTCGTGAGATTTTGAGTTGAGAAACCCAGGTGAGTCGACAGGAACTGTGAGGGGATAAATGGGCATTGTTTTAAGCTTCTTTATTGTGGTCCACAGTGATAGAAAATTAACAGATTGTATCTACTGTAAAACACGCCATTGATTCTAAGACATGCCAATGGCTTCATAATATCTGAGGTAACAACAAAAACTACAGCATTAAATGTTGGCATCAATTCTGAGGCGTAAATGGAAAGATATTCTGATTTAAAAGTAGTAAAATGGCAAAAACCACTACAATATTGTAATTAGCCTCCAATTAAAATTATAATTAAAAAAATAAAAATAAAGTAGTAAAATTTTAAAAAGTGTATCTTGTAATGTATTAAAGAAACATATCAGTATTATTATATTTGTGAGGCACTGAAAAATTTTCCAATCCTTATCACATATGATTTGACTTAGTTCTCCTAAAAGCTCTGTGATTGTTGAGAGGGGAGGTATCATGATAAGAAAACTGAGATACAGAGAAGTTAATGAAATTCAAAGTGATAACGCTAGACAGAGCCTGGAGCAGAATCTAGACTTGCACTTTCCATTATACCAGGACCAGACCATCACTTCTCATTTTGCCAACATAATAACATCCCTTCAAGGAGAAACTGTGCCACCAACAGCCTTGCTCAGGGGAGAGCCACAGAGACTGTATTTTCTTCTAAGTGAGGCTGTCACTTCTTTTTTATTTTTTAAATTTATTTTTTACAATTTATTTTTGGCTGCTCTGGGTCTTTGTGGCTATGCACAGGCTTTCTCTAATTGTGGTGAGCGGGGGCTCCTCTGTAGTTGCGGTGTCCGTCTGGGCTTCTCACCGTGGTGGTTTCTCTTGTTGCAGAGCATGGGCTTTAGGGTGCATAGGCTTCAGCAGTTATGGCTCCCAGGCTCTAGGGCACAAGTTTAATAGTTGTGGCACATGGGCTTAGTTGCTCCATGGCATGTGGGATCTTCCCAGACCAGGGAGGGGTCGAACCTGTGTCTCCCGCACTGGCAGGCGGATTCTTTACCACTGAGCCACCAGGGAAGCCCAAGGCTGTCACTCCTGAAAGAACCTGATTAGAAGTATATACCCAAGGCCGCCAATCCATACTCAGTTATCACATATGGAATGGGCCAACTCACAAAGATGAGCTGGGGCTCATCAGATTCCCCCGTGTAAGGCATTAATTCAGTATTAGAGCAGGACCATCATATGAGCCATGGACAAACAGAGGCTATGTGGGAGCACAAGCCAGGTACAATGAGAGAAGCCATCCAATGGCGTGAGGAAAATGGAACAATAGAGGAAGCAGAGGAGCCCTATGAATGAGACCGTGGAGCCCGTCAGAAGATTGTCCCTGGAGCTGTTTCTGTTCCAGACATGCCCCATACCAATTACAGCCCTTCGGTGTCCTTAACCTCCTCTCCGAGCTTTACTGAGAAACTGGCATCTTTGTTAATTGCAACTGTATCATTTATAGAGTCATGATCCATGTTGTCCAGTTTAGAAGTCCAGTTAAAGAAACACTGTTCATTCAAAAAGTGAATGTCACAATAACCTGTATTAGACACAGCTACCTTTTCTCCCCTAAAGCCCACTGTCTTCACACACCACAGTTGCACGTGTTCTCAACAATCCCCCATGAATGACTCCTAGCTCTTCTTCCCGTGTGCATCTTACTATCTTCCTATCTTTTCCATCATCTTAAAATTACCCAAGAACTGGTCTAGCAAGACAAGGTCCATCCTTGAAGGATGGAGGAGGATAAGAGCCTAAGTACTCCAAGTTAGAAGAATCCTCTTTAATGAGCAGAGGGTGGGAAAACAAATGAGAACACTCATCATATTTCAATCATTATTTACACTGTCATCACACAGTCAAGGAAAAAAACCATAATTAAAATAACCTCATTTTGAAATCATGGTCACTGTAAGCTTATGCCATGAATATCTAGGGACTGTGTTTATGGGTTGCACACAGACTTATTCTGAATTTTCTAGGGGTAACACTTGTCAAACGATCTGGTGAAAAGAAGTAGATGGACTAAATGACCATGTTACCAACTCACACAGCTAGTGAATATGCAACAGGACTGGGGTGGGTGGGAGAGGTGTCTCTGAGTGTGAGTTCCTGTTTATCTTAGGAGGCTCAGAATATCAATTCAAATGCTACCACCAAAGATATGGTCACTAGAAGCAGCTAAAGCAGTTTTTGTAGTTGTTTTTGTCCTTAGAGTATATCTCACACATGATGTATAATCAAATCAGTGAGCTGTAAAGAACTAGCTCCTGTCTGATTATACCACCAACTAGACGCTCATTAGGTTCACCTAGTTCACTGCACTTTTCACATTTATGAATTGTTTTTTACATTGTTTTATATCAAATGAAATATCAAAATTTAATTTCCTAATATAAAATGTTTACAAGGTCCCAAAGTCAAATGTGCAAAACTTATTTTTCATTTATTTTATACTTGGTTTCATGTGACCACACATTGGTGCTTTTAACAGCTTCCTTCCACCCAGCAGTGTGGTTACCGATGTCTTATAAAAAGCCTCTTTAGCAACTCACACATCGATGCTTCTGTTATGTTCTCCAGCTGCCAGCCCCCTACATCTGGTTCAAACACTCTTCTCGTAGGAGGGAGAAGGGGAGGAGTGATGATGAGGGCAATGGCAATAATAACAATAGCAAAACCTTAAGGAAGTGTTTTCTGTTTGCTAGCTACTGTGCTAAGCTTTTCCTTGGATTAATCTATTTTATCTTCCTATTTATTTGCTGGATAGTGTTATTCTCCCTATTTTACAGAGAAGAACACTGAGGAATTGGAGATAGTAAGTGGCAGTATCAGGATGAAGCCCAGGTCTCCAAGGACTTCCATATTTCTTAGAAAAGATCTGATGTGTTATTTCTCAAATTATAAAAACAATATATTAAAATGTGCATACTTCTTGTAATCAGTAAAACAAAACAGATGTTGGCATTCTGACAGGTGTGAGGTGATATCTCATTGTGGTTTTGCTTTGCATTTCCCCGACAATTCGCAATGTTGAGCACATTTTCATGTGCCTGTTGGCCATCTGCATTTACTCTGTAAAAAAATGTCTTCTCAGGTCTTCTGTCCATTTTTTAATCAGTTTTTTTTTTGAGTTATATGAGTTATTCATATATGTTGGTATTAATTCCTTCTGGGTCATATCATTTGCAAATATTTTTTTCCATTCAGTAGGTTGTCTTTTCATTTTATGGATGGCTTCCTTGGCTATGCAAAAGCTTTTAAGTTTAACTGAGTCCCAAGTGTTTATTTTTGCTTTTATTTCCTTTGCTTTAAGGGACAGATCCCCCAAAATCCTGCTGCTATTTATATCAAAGAGTGTTCTGCCTATGTTTTCCTCTAAGAGTTTTGGAGTATCCAGTCTTACATTTTGATAATCCATTTTGAGTTGGTTTTTTTTTTGGTTTTGTTTTGGCCATACCCTGTGGCATGTGGGATCTTAGTTCCCCAGCCAGGGATCTAACCTGTGTCCCACCTCAATGAAAGCATAGAGTCTTAACCACTGGACCACCAGAGAAGTCCCATTTTGAGTTTATTTTTGTATATGGTGTTAGAGAACGCTCTAATTTTATTCTTTTACATGTTGCTGTCCAGTTTTCCCAGCACCATTTATTGAAGAGACTGTATTTTCTCTATTGTGTGTTCTTGCCTCCTTTGTCATAGATTAATTGGCCATAAGTGGGTGGGTTTATTTCTGGGTGCTCTATCCTCTTCCATTGATGAAATAACAAACGTTGGCAATGTTGGCAAGAATACAGAGAAAAGGGAACCTGTGTACACTGTCAGTGGGAAGGTATTAATAAATTGGTTCTGTCACTGTAGAAAACATTATGGCATTGTCACAAAAAACTAAAAATAGAACTACCATCAGATCAGATCAGATCAGTCGCTCAGTCGTGTCCGACTCTTTGCGACCCCATGAATCACAGCACGCCAGGCCTCCCTGTCCATCACCAACTCCCGGAGTTCACTGAGACTCACGTCCATCGAGTCAGTAATGCCATCCAGCCATCTCATCCTCTGTCGTCCCCTTCTCCTCCTGCCCCCAAGCCCTCCCAGCATCAGAGTCTTTTCCAATGAGTCAACTCTTCGCATCAGGTGGCCAAAGTACTGGAGTTTCAGCTTTAGCATCATTCCTTCCAAAGAAATGCCAGGGCTGATCTCCTTCAGAATGGACTGGTTGGATCTCCTTGCAGTCCAAGGGGCTCTCAAGAGTCTTCT
>NW_011494680.1:1464025-1488769 GCF_000754665.1 Bison bison bison
TCGTCGTCCCCCTTCTCCTCCCTGCCCCCCAAGCCCTCCCAGCATCAGAGTCTTTTCCAATGAGTCAACTCTTCGCATCAGGTGGCCAAAGTACTGGAGTTTCAGCTTTAGCATCATTCCTTCCAAAGAAATGCCAGGGCTGATCTCCTTCAGAATGGACTGGTTGGATCTCCTTGCAGTCCAAGGGGCTCTCAAGAGTCTTCTCCAACACCACAGTTCAAAAGCATCATATGACCCAGAAATTCCACTCTGGGGTATATATCTGAAAAAAAACAAAAACACTAATTCAAAAAGACACATGTACCCTAATGTTCATAGCACCATTATTTATAATTCACAAGATATGGAAGCAACCTAAGTGTCCGTCAACAGATGAATGGACAGTTGTTTCATATATATGTATATATAAATATAGAGAATAGAATATGACTCAGTAATAAAAAAGAATGAAACTTTGCCATTTGCAGCAACGTGGATGGACTTGGAGGGCATTATGCTAATTAAATAAGAGAAAGACAAATACTCTTAAGATATCATTTATCTATGGAATCTGAAAAAAATACAACAAACCAGTGAATATAAAAAAAAAAAGCAGACTCTCAGATATAGAGAACAAACTACTGGTTACCAGTGGGAGGAGGGAAGGGACAAGATAAAGGACTAAGAGGTTCAAAGTATTAGGTATAATATGAGCTATACTGTAAAGGTGGGGGATATAACCAATATTTTATAATAACTATAAGTGGAGTATAACCTTTAAAAATTGTGAGTTACTATATTTTACATCTGTAACATATTATACAGCAACTACAATAAACAAACAAAAAGTGAAGTGAAAGTCATTCAGTCATGTCCGACTCTTTGCGACCCCATGGACTATACAGTCCAGGGAATTCTCTAGGCCAGGATACTGGAGTGGGTAGCCTTTCCCTTCTCCAGGGGATCTTCAAAACACAGGGATCAAACTCAGGTCTCCCACATTGCAGGTGGATTCTTTACCAGCTGAGACACAAGGGATGCCTAAGAATACTGGAGTGGGTAGTCTATCCCTTCTCCAGCAGATCTTCCCAACCCAGGAATTAAACCAGGGTCTCCTGAATTGCAGGTGGATTCTTTACCAGCTGAGCCACCAGGGAAGCCCAAGTTGCTCAGTTGTGTCTGACTCTTTGTGACCCCATGGACTGTATAGTCTGGCCTTAATTTGCCAGGCCAGAATACTGGAGTGGGTAGCCTTTCCCTTCTCCAGGGGATCTTCCTAACCTAGGGATTCAACCCAGGTCTCCCACATTGCTGGTGGGTTTTTACCAGCTGAGCCACCAGGGAAGCCCAAGAATACTGGAGTGAGTAGCTTATCCCTTCTCCAGGGGATCTTCCTGAACCTAGGGATCAAACTGGGGTCTCCTGCATTGCAGGTGGATTCTTTACCAGCTGTGCTGGTAAAGAAGAAACTCCCTTTTTCCTGCTGTCCTTTAGTCCCTGGTACAAGTCCCATGGCCAGGCACATGTCTTTCCACATCTCTCTCCTTGTTCATCCATCTAAAAGCATAGACACATGTAGACAGGGTTTTTACTTTATTTGCTGTGAATGAAATAGAAGGATATCACAGAATTTTCTGGACAATTACATATCTATTATACCTACATATCAGGAAATATAGATGTAAAATTTCCCCTGATGTCCTATCTTCCATACAAACACATACAGAAATTTGAAAAATGGAGATCAAATCAAGCATGGAGCATTTTCTCAGCCAGATTTTACTTTTTCTTTTCATGAAAGTGAAAGTGAAGCTGAAAGCTGCTCAGTCCTGTCCAACTCTTTGTGACCCCATGGACTCTACAGTCCATGGGAATTCTCCAGATACTGGAGTGGGTAGCCTTTCCCTTCTCAATCCAGGAATCAAACCCAGGTCTCCCATATTTCAGACATATTCTTTACCAACTGAGCTATCAAGGAAGTCCATATCTGCACCCATTTCACATGTGCATCACCACCCCCTCCCACATACGTATAAAAAATCCAGATTAACTATTAATGTGATTCCTTCTATAGTCTCCATTTCAACTAAACCATATATAAATATGTAAAAATATACATACATGCATAGCTTTTTGTCATTGTCTATTTTATAGAAATAAGATGAATATACACATTTCTTTACATATGGCTTTCCCTGGGAATATCTCATGGAAATCCCTCCAAGTCAACTAGTATGACTCATTTATTTCTTCAAGTGGCTATATTACATGTTTAGCTATGCCAAAATCTATTCAACCATTCCCATGGTGATGGGCCCATTTGTTTCTATTTTTGTCACTGTAAACCACTAACTGCAATATACTATTGCTGGACAGAATATCCTTGTACATAAAACTTTGTGCTTCTCTAAGGTGAAATTAATTTCTGTATAAAAATTAACTTTATATAAGGAAGATTTTTTTAAATGCCATCTGCCCTTATTGTCAATAGAACATACATTATGTGATACTTAATAATAACAACAAAAAAAAACCCAGTGCTTTTATTTTTTAACCCCAGTGTTTTTATTTTTTAACCCCAATGCTTTTGCAGAAATAAAGGCAAGAGAAATAAATGGTATAGACCAGCTGTATAAGAATTTATGAATTATGTATATGCCTTTATTTTATTATCTTAACACCATCAGCCCCTCAACATAATACCTGAACATTTGCAATATTAATTATAGTTAGACATCTTTGATATTTTGCCTTCTTTTAGTCACACAAAATGCACAACTTTTCATGTATATTTTGACTTTTCATTGTAAAGATGTATTTGCCAATGGAAAAAGAGACAGCATTTTATTTAACAGTTTGCTGGCTAGCTTGTTTTGTGACTTGAATTATTTAGACATACGGTAAGTGGGCCTCAACTTGTCCTCCTGCCCAGGCCCTGCAAATGTTCCTGAGGGGCGGCTCTGCTTTCAGCGAGACTATGTTCATTTATTAATTTGTTCCTTCTTCATTCATTCAACATGTGTTTGCTTAACCTTTTTAATGAGCCAAGCAGTGTGCTAACTTCATATATTCCACAAAACTCTACTGAGTGTCATTAGAGTTCTGAGGACTTAGGACTCAGCTGGTACTAAGGGTAATCTGATTGAAATGATACAATTGTAATTGGAAAGAGTTTGGCCCAGTGATAAAAAGATGGAAAAATAAGGAAATGATTCAAAGACTGTGATAAGTGCTCAGGAAGGTGCATACATAGTGCATTGAGCACAGAGAGGAGAGGATACCTTAACCTGGGGACACTGGGGACAACTTCATAGAGGAGGAAGTGACATTTTGGGTGGGACTTAATGCATGAGTTCAGCTACATGCAGTCACTGGGTCAAAAATAAATATGATATAGGATATATAGATATTTATAACATGTTCTTTATAATAATAACAGCATTTATTTATAACAATGTATATCTGTTGTTTGGAGAAGGCACTGGCAACCCACTCTGGTACTCTTGCCTGGAGAATCCCATGCCAGAGGAGTCTGGTAGGCTGCAGTCCATGGGGTCGCTAAGAGTTGGACACGACTGAGCGACTTCACTTTCACTTCTCACTTTCATGCGTTGGAGAAGGAAATGGCAACCCACTCCAGTGTTCTTGCCTGGAGAATCCCAGGGACAGGGGAGCCTGGTGGCTGGCATCTATGGGGTCGCACAGAGTCGGACACGACTGAAGTGATTTGGTGGCAGCAGCAGCATATCTGTTGTTTAGTTGCCAAGCTGTGCCTGATTCTTTTGAGACCCCATGGACTGTGTAGCCTGCCAGGCTTCTCTGTCCACGGGATTTCCCAGACAAGAATACTAGAGTGGGTTGCCATTTCCTACTCCAGGGGATCTTCCCCACCCAGGAATCCAAACTGCATCTCCTACATTGGCAGGTGGTTTCTTTACTACTGAGCCACAACTTACGTATATTTAAAATTATGACGTAATACTATATAAATATGTTTACTATAAGACAGTATACAAATACATAGCAAATGTGTGTAACATATAGTCTATATAAATGTGGGGCCATAGAAAAAATATCAGCAGAAAATTAAGCCTAACATGGGGAAGCATTTCCTCTTTAGAATCTTGTCACTCTATGTCGCTGAGACCTGTGGAGAAGGGCAGGGATCCGTGAGGGTGAAGGAAGGACACAGATGAAGAAATCAACAGCTTGAGGAAAGGGACAGTAGCTGGTGGGACTGATTGCAGTAGGGGCTGAATCTCTTGGGTGTGAAGCAAAGTTCTGTCCACATCGGTAAAATGATAAAGATGGAGCAACTGGCGGGTGAACGAGGCTCTTGTTCGTTTCAGCCACTGAGATGATTCACCCCAAAGCCCACCTCAAGAGCAGGCTGATGG
The DNA here is from genome assembly GCF_000754665.1 of Bison bison bison. Taxonomy (NCBI): domain Eukaryota; kingdom Metazoa; phylum Chordata; class Mammalia; order Artiodactyla; family Bovidae; genus Bison; species Bison bison. The sequence continues at coordinate 1,468,402 of NW_011494680.1, forward strand.
GACCCACATGTCATGTACCGGCGCTGGCCTGCTGAGCTAGCTAAGGCTCTCTACGCTCCACCCTACCCCCCGGGTGATTCCAGATGCTGCAGCACACCCACGACAGGGCGTTTGCCTGTGGGTGTTTTTCTGACCCCATTACCTCAACCCAGGATATTCTCCAAAGCTATTATTGCCCAGAGCACCTATGTCTCACGCCCCCATGGTTCAGCGATCTCACCTCTCCAAGATGGCCACCAAGGTGGACCAGGGAAACCCCTGCCCTGGGAAATCCAAATGGAGTCAATGCTGACTCCAGATAGAAAATTGCAACCAACAACTGCATTTTCCTCAATTGCAATATGGAATCCTCCCCATTCTGGCTTTATTTTCCACATTTACATTTGCAAATGAGACTGACCTTAAACAATTTCCAAGCAAATTAACAGGGACAATGTTGGGCAGGGGTGATGAGGATGTAGTTTTTTCACTTTTACATCCACGGTGACCAAATAAACGTTAGTGCAAGTAGATGAACCTGGAAGCCCCATCCAGTTGAGAACCCATCCACTTTCACATTTCATAGATTTCCTCAACATGCCACCCAATCCTCAGCACATTTGGTAAACAGGGAGGCCATGACACTCCATCCTGGTCTCCCTTATGGACTGAGACCCTCCCTCCCAGAGATATGGCGAGTGCTGAGAGCCCCTCCTGCATAAAAAGGGTCGCCATTCTGGTGGCAGCTTACATCCTGTGACTGGTCAATTCACGGAGATGAATCATGCCTGTTGCTCTTGTCCCAGTTCCGAGACCCTTTGGTCCTGAGAGTCCCATGGGATTCACTGAGGCTTGTGTGGTGACTGCATGTACACAGACCAGCAACTCCTTTTGCCCAATGCCACTTTTTTCTCTTCCTTTTGGAAGCCCTTGACCCTCAGAGCGCTCTTCAATTTGTTTCCATTTTAGAGTCTGCTTCCCAAGGAACCCAACCTGGGACAACCTGTGGCAGGACAGTCTGAGGAGTGGTCTTAGAAAACAGCCTCTGAGAGCCCCATCCTGGGAAAAGGTGGAGCCGTGACCCCCTGGCACATGTGTACCAATGCAACTGTTAACACAGTCCCAGCTGTGAACTGGGATGGTTCACCACATGGGGACGACATATCAGGCTGAGAAATATGTGGAAATAGTAATATAAACACAATAAGGTAGAACTGTATGGCTGTTGATAGAGAAAATGAATGCTTTAGAAAAAAAAAAGATAAAATACGAAAGGTCGTTTATTAGCGATTAAAGGCTAAGTGTGAAAGCCAGAGGGCCTCTTGCCAGCAAATAAGAAACTCTCATCTCTCGCAGCCGAGAGGAAGATGGAGATGAGGATAAGGACCAGGGCTTAATCATAAGAGAAGTCAAGCTCCCAAGAAGGCCAAACTCCCAAATAAGGTAGGTCTACTATGGCAAAGTCAGGCTCTGATATGAAAGAATGGGACCCAGAGATAGGAACATTGATGTTGATGTATTTGAAAACATGGAATCCTCAGATACCCCAGAACCCTCTGGCCTGCTCAGAAGTTGCCCATTCCTCCCTATTCAAGACAATCCCTCAACCCAGGAGATGACTCAGAGGCCTCCCCGTTGTGTAACCTTCCCTCCTCTGGGTCTACCTCCACCTTCCTCCTGGCACAAGACCAGCAGCTGTTAGGGTAAGGTCACAACATAAACCAGACAGGGGAGTCCTGCATCAACTAAGGGAGAAGTGGAATTATCCACTCAGTGAACTGGCTGATGATGCAAGACAGTGGGGACTGGATTCTGAGGCTGCTGGATATAAGGGGTCAGAATATCAGGTTGGGTAAGGTGGAGTTTATCAATGTGAGCACACCCTATCATGATATATGATTTAATAATCCATCAAGGGCTAGAAAAGATGGTACCAGCATACCACTAGAATGGCCTTTGGAAACTTGGGAAAAGCAACAGCCAACACAAGTCACACAGAAATGCCAGATTGCCATGGCAGATATGAAAGAAAGAATCAAAATCTCACAGAAGTGATCATGCTAGAAGGGATCCACTTTTAAGATCTGAAGACTTGCTGCATATAGGAAGCTCCGGCAAAGTGACAGGAAATGCTCTGGTGTAAGGATCACTGGCATTTCTGAGAAGCTCAGGGATGACCCTCATCTGAAGACCCAAGCTGACCATAGGAGATGCTGTAACAGAACCAGCCTCTCAGGGGTTAAGAGATTCTAAAATAATAAAGGTCAGGTAATGCTTAGCCAACAAAAAATGGATGCAATTATTATAATTAGTGGCAAAGTGGCAGTGCCTCCTAGGGAGTTGGGGGAGTCTAGGGTGACTGTTTTACCCAAGGACTAAGGGATGTGCAGGAATGCAGGGTGCTCGGTGTTGAAACAGAGACAGCCCTGGGAAAACCAGGATGGTTGGCCAGGCTAAGGGTGACCTATATAGAGCTATGGACACCTATGGCCATTTACTCAAGTAATCCTACCCTGAAGAAAGGCAAACATCAAAATATTTCAAGGACTGTTGGACACAGGGTCTAAGTTAATAGTATCTGAGACCTGAACTATCAGCTGATCCCTCATGAGATTCGGGGCTTATGGGGACCAGGTAATAAATTGAGTCCAGCTCAGTGTGGGTCCAGCGGATTCATAGACAAACCTAGTGGTCAGTTCCCAGATATGTAATTTTAATAGCTATACTTGGGAACTTCCCTGGTGGTCCAGTTGTTAAGAATCTGCCTGCCAATGCAGGGGACACCGGTTTGATTTCTGTTCTGAGAACACTCCACATGCCGTGCGGCAACTAAACCCATGAATCACAATTACTGAGCTTGATTGCCTAGAGCCCGTGCTCAGCAACAAGAGGAGCCACTGCGATGAGAAGCCAATGCACCGCAACTAGAGAGTAACCCCCACTCACCAAAACTAGAGAAACCCACAAGCAGCAACGAAGACCCAGAGCAGCCAAAAATAAACATAAATTTTAAAAATAAGTAATGAAAAAAATTGCTATACTTGGCAGTTCACTGAGCATCCGCAGTGATTCCTTGGTTTGTGGAGTAAGAGCTATTATAGTGGGAAAGATCCAGTGGAAGCTTTTGAAATTGACCCTCCCCCACAGCCAACATGGTTAATCCAAAATAACATTGTGTCCTTGGGAGGAGAGCAGAGATTACTGCCTCCTTAAAGACCCAAAGGCTGAGAGGCAGTGACCCTCACCATGACACCTCCAAAGCCAGATATGTCCCGGAGGACACCAGTGGCCTCCTGCAGAATAGCAACCTCAACTGCAACCGCCACATCAGAAGCAGGAGCTTAATTAGATTAGACTACATGCTCTCAGGCGCACAGTATGTTGCCACTGATCTAGCGAACGAGTTCTTTTTGATCCTTACTAGAAAGGAGAATGAAAAGTAGTTTGTATTCACTTGAAATGGACACCAGTCTCCATTTACAATCTGGTCTCACAGGAAGGAATGAAACAAGCACGAGGACAGAGCTAACATATACCAAAGTGACCTGGGCTGTCCGGACGTTTCAGTGCGTCACTCTGATTCATGGTATTGACGACATCATGTAAATCAAACCAGGTGAGGAGGAAGTGGCAAAAAATGTGGGAGATGCTGGTAAGTCACAGGTGCTCACAAAGGCAGGAAATGAGTTCTGTCACGATGAAGGGGCCTATCCCATCAGTGAAGGCTTCCCAGTTTGGAAGGCATGTGGACAGATACAACTGTCACAGCCTGAGAAGGGCAGGGTGTCCAGGGGCTCAGCCCATTTGCACAAGGGTCTGTTTCTCTGCCAGGTAAGCCAATCAGACCAGCAGAGTTGTTAGTGGAGGACGAGGGTGGTCTGGGATGGAGGGAGAGGACTAGTGGAGGAATGGCTAGGGGTGTGAGGATTAGGTGCTATCTTGGGACAGGTGACAGTGGCAGGGGCTGCAATTCACCCCATTCACTATTCCTTTATATTAAGTAGACTCTAAGTGGCACAGGGCAGACTGTGGGGCCCTCTGAGGTGTACCAGTTGATAAGAGCTCGGCTGGGCTCCCCACTCCCCAACCCTACCGCCACAATGGTCCTTAGGTGGGGAGGGTTCCTCACCTGCGGACACAGCTCCTTCCCCGAGCAGCCTGCACGCCACGACTGCTTAACACAGGGCTCTCACTGTCCACCCTCTCTGGCTGGGCTGAGGTCATGTCATGGACCACAGCCCCACTTCTCCCCTCACCCAGTTCTGCTCCTTTCACTCCCCTACAGGCACTGATCCCCAAAACACCCCACATGCAAATGTCCATCTCAGACTCTGCTTCCCATGGAACATAACCTCCAACACAGCCTCGCTCATCTAATTTTTTGTAAGAAAAGATACATTTAAAAAATATCTGAAACTTCAGCTTTTTCAATCCCCAAACATCACGTATGAAAGAGAAGCCTCTGATGCCATCATGCAGTAGACAGCACACCGTTACTGGCACTTAAAGAACAAAGAAAAACTAGGGGTGGGCTGAGTGCTTCGAGTTATGTCATCGCCAGTGTGTTACCAGGCAAGGGAAATCGTCCTGTTACCCATGAAACAAGGAAAAGCAATGCATGATTGATAGGATCCTGAAACCATAAACATGCTTCAAAGGAAAATTACAGCAACACAGGCTTCATATGGGAAACAACCAATTCCTCTTTTCCAAATCATCTCACTTAGTCTGCAATTACCCTTGGAGGTGGGTAAGACAATCACTGTCACTTTGCAGATGAGAAAACTAAGGCTTAGCCATTTGTCCAAGATTATACAACCAATCAATCAATGGTGGAGCCGGTGAACCCAAGACATTGATTTCTGATCCTGAGGGCTCCAAGAGTCTCTCCTGTCTCCACACAGGTAAACGCCAGGACACCTGGATGCTAAGCACTGCACTAATTCCGAGCAAAACTCTATTGAATTATTTATACCCTAGAAACACATACCTTATTTTTATTAGATGCTACTAATGGGAAAAGAAAAGGAATTCATTACAGAAATTACTATGCATTCTTGTTTACTGGAACATCAATTCTGTGTTTTTTTAAAAAAAAAAGCCATTTCTATGAATCTGGCTCAACTACTCAAACTGCCTTGACAGAGACATGACAACCATGATGGGCTTTTATATTATCTTCATATAGTGAAGATCTGGTGTTCAGGAGCTACTGGCTTACAGTATTTTATTACATTTAAAGAAGATGTTTTATTGCATTTAAAAAAATACCTTGTAGTGATTTACACTCTTATCAGAAGTATGTGTTTATAGGGACTGTAATTAGTGAAGCACAAAAATTTATGCAGATAATAGCAATACCCAGGGACTCATGAGATTTGTCATTGTCTTATTGCTTTCTAAGCAAAAGTTTTCTACCAAATTATTTTCCCCTTAAAACATATACTTTATTTTTTTGTAATGGAAGCTGATCTTAAAAAAGATTTACTTCACAGAAATATACTTTGTACAAATATATGTAGAACATATAAATTTTCATGATAAATGATATTTCTATAAATATAAAAGTAAGTAAAAGTAAGTGTTAGTCACTCAGTCGTGTCCAACTCTTTGTGACCCCATGGATCGTAGCCCACTGGGCTCCTGTGTCCCTGGAACTCTCCAGGCCAGAAGACTGCAGCGGGTAGCCATTCTCTTCTCCAGGGGATCTTCCTGACCCAGGGATGGAACCCAAGTCTCCTACACTGCAGGAAGATTCTTCACCACCTGAGCCACCAGGGAAACCTTAAATTAATATGTAATTTACATATAAACATATAAACACTATATAATACCTATATATACGTTAACAGTTATTAAGTGTTTACTATGTGCGAGGCACTGCTCTAAAGTGTTAATTCATTTAATCTTCATTCATGAATAACTCATAAATAAATAAAACCCATGAATAACTCAACAGACAGTAACTCATAAATTCTGAAATGAGAATGTATTACATTTCATAGAGAAAGAGAATACAGTGCTTTGTACAACGAGGAAACTGAGGCACAGCCAACTTAATGAACTTGACCGAGAGCAAACAGACAATGACTGTAAGGCTGGGTTTCACGGTCACACACTGACTCCACTCTGTTCTCTGGGTGTAGAATTAAACGACTGACTGGTAAGGCTGGGTTTCAAGGTCACACACTGACTCCACTCTGTTCTCTGGGTGTAGAATTAAACGACTGAAGGGAAACAGGGCACCATTTCCCTAGTTGGTCTTCTCCTCAAGTCCTTCACTTTTGCTTCCAACCCAAAAATGTTTATTAGTGTGTGTATTACAGGATGAACCCTCCAGGATTTTGAACTTGATTCTTCATAGCCCCAGGGAATTATTTTATCAACAATAGTGAAATTAACCCAGAAGCAAGTGTTCAGCCAAATCAAAGGGTCAGGGAGAATTTGAGATATTTCCAATGAATCAATATGCTTACAGGTGTCAGGCAGGTGCCCTAAGTGAACAGAGCAGCTGGGTGGAGCCTGTGGCAAACAGCAGCCCTCCCAGTGACTGAATGGGGCAACTGCTCCCCCAGCCAGCCTGGAGCTGCCAGCGGCAAAAATGGGTCCAGTGTGCAGAGACTTTCCCACTTTTTTCGAGAGAATCCAGAAATGTAAAGTCTCTCGACTTTTAAACATTAGTGAATTTCTCTCTCTCTCTCTTTTTTTTTTTTTGCAGTATTTTGTAAGCCAAACAATGCATCTGTAGGCCAGCTATGGATCACGGGCCACCATTTTGCAACTTCTGACCTGAATGAAAATTGAGAGGGAGGGTCTCCCAAGTGCGATGAATTGAGGAGCACTGGGAGAGTGATCTCATTCTCTATCTCCCTCCAGTGGCCTGAATTTCCAGTTATTAATGCATTCCCATGTTAACATTGAGTTTTCCATGTTCGTTAAAAGAATATGGCAGTGAAAGATAACCTGCTGAAATCCATCACATACTATGAAAAAAGCAACTAGACACTTCAAGCACCCCTTTTAGAAGGTGACATAAAGTGTTTTCTAAACTATTTAGGGACTTCCCTGGCAGTTCCGTGGTTATGACCCCACCCTTCCAGTGCAGGCAGTGTGAGCTGATCCTTGGTTCCCTGGTCAGGGAACTAAGATCCCACAAACTCTGTGGCCAAAAAAAGCTATCTAAATGCCCAAGACTGAGGGGCCGAATGAACCAGATTCTGCATTTGGCTATGGTGCCTCAGACGTCTGTCTCCTGGGCTCAGCCAGTCTTTAGGACTCCCTCCTTCACTCACCTGACTCCATCCCTTCTTTGTGTGAGAGATAATTCTATGAATTCAGGGTTTTTTTAGTCACAAGTAACAACAACAATAACAAAAAATACTCCAAGTGGCCTCATTGAGAGAGAAATGAGAGAAAGATAGAAGGAGAAGGAGCTAGAAAGAATGCGTTGGTTCCAGAAACTGGAAACTGATCTCTGGGGAATCTAGGTCAGGTATGTCTGGATCCAGAATTCTAGCAATCTCTGTCTCCATCCCAGCCCCATGCTCCTCTGTATTGGCTTCAATATTTGGCAGAGTCTCCCAGTGAGGTGGGCCTGGCGTCCAGCTGCAGCTCCACTGTAACTTATCCCCACTTAGCAACTCTACAGAAAGAGGTCGTCTCTTTTCCAATGCACGCCAAGTGACTGCAGCTGACACTGTGGACTTGGGCCACGGGTCTGCGCCTAAGCCAATCACATGGTGGGATGGGAGTGAGATACCCTGACTGGCTAAACCTGGGTTTCATGCCCCTCCACCCCATCCCCAGAGGCCAGAATGCAGGACCAGCTACTAAAAATTCATGAATTTAGAGTCCGATGGGTAGGGGATTCCACTGGCTGCGATGCTTCATTTTCTTCCAAGTTCTCCTGCAGTTTTTGCTGCTACTGTTATAGTGCAGTCAGCACAATGCAAGCAGGCAGAGAACGCAGATTAGAAACACAGCCTCAATCTAATCTTCTCTTCCAGGCATGTCTGCCTATTTTCTCAAGAGACGTCTGCCCCCTGAGCCTGGCCTTAGCATAAGGTTCAACTTTTTATTGTGGCTTTTATGAGACTTTCTGTGATTTGAGCTCAAGCTACCTACCTCTGTCGTCTACTGAACTCTTAACAGCATCGCACCCAATGCAGCCTGATGGCACTGAAGCGCCTCCCAGTCCCTCCACAGCCCTGAACTTTTCTCCTCCCTGCCCTCTGCAGACTCTGCTCTGTTCCTGGCCTGCCTCTCCTTCCCTGCCACCTCCTGTTGCAATCCGACCTCCCATAAAGGACCTTTGTCTTTGTCTGCTATCTGGCTCCCAGCATCACTTACTGTCATAATGCTGATCTCCCCAGGGGAATTCTCCATATGGTGGCTTGATGGAAAGGAACGACCAACTCCAGCTTCAGTCAAAGGTACCAGAACTTTCTCTATCGCCATCTCAGCTTGGCCAGCGGCTGATCGGGTGACTCTGCTGGCCTGTCATACATGCTGTCCTGGGCCTTTGATCTTGAGAGAGTGACCAAAGGACCTTCTCAGCAGCATCAAAGCCAGAGGAGCCCATTCCTTCTGAGTGATCTCTGCTGGCAGTCATATTCTTCATCTCCACAGCTCCTTTGATTCTGACTATTTTCCAAATCTGGTCATGTCAGCCTCCTGACATTTCTGGGAGTCCCTGATCTCCTTCCTACACTTTCCTCTTTTTTGTCTGAGATAGCTAGAGAAGCTTTCTGTTGCTTGCAACCAAGAACTCTGACATACTCCCCGTAAGGCCCAATTTAAACCTGAATTTCCCACATAAAGCATTTCTTCAAGATAGCCCTTCTTCTACATTCCCATAAATTCTCTAAACATTTTCTAAAAGGAATTTTATAAAAGAAAATCCTTGGAATTGGCTCTGATTTTGAGCTATTCACTTACATGTCAGACCCCACACCAGACAGGGAAGGAGTTCCTTGGGGACAGGGTCTATATCTCTGGTGGTTCTGTATCTCCAAACCTAGCTCAGTACCTGGCATATAGTGGATACTTTGTGCATTAAATGAGTAAATACGGTCTTAACTGAATTTATGCAATTGTTTCTTTCAGGAACACTGCACTGCTGCAGATATTTTCCTCCCATTTCTATTTAGTTAAGAAGGAACTGAAGATGGCAAGGGGAAAGAAAAGTCTTTATTATGGCGACTTTCATTTTGACCAACCATCTTCACTTTATACTCCTTCACCCTTTTTCCAGAGCGTTAAGAAGCATATCAGAGACTTCGGCTTCTTTTCCTTTCTCCTGGTGCTGCTAGCCAAGCCATGGAGTTAATGATGACAACAGTCAACATTTACTCAGTTTTTACTATCAACCAAGCCCTGGGCCAGCTGCGTTACATGCAGTGTCAGGCCACTAGGTATAATTCTGACCTAAGTAAGATTCAGGAAGCTCAAGTGATATCTATGGCCATACCACCCTGAAAGTGCCCGATCTCATCTGATCTCAGGAGCTAAGTAGGGTCAGGCCTGGTTAGTACTTGGATGGGAGGAACCTCAAATGACTTTTTCAAAGTCACAGAACTGGCAAGAATGGAGCTGCTATGACTTGAAGTGTTTTCATCTCTCTCTGTCTCCTTATGGGTGATTCTCTCATAGCATGACATGTCTAGAAGACTGGAAGAAATGGATGGAAAAGCAAGATGATGAATAATCCTCAAAAGAAAATAATCAGCTCTTGAATGGATGAGAATTATGAAATTTTTTTGTGCTTAAGTTAAACTTTTTATGGACACATCTTACCAAGACTTTTCTTCAAGGATTTAGCCCTTATGGGACCTTCCAATTCGCTAAATTTCATTTCATTTTAGCTCACATGAATAGCACATCTCCAATGTTTAAAAAACACCTGGAAAGGATCTTGAAGTAAGAATGTCATGGATACCAAGATTGACGCACCAAATTCCAGTCCTTACAAAGCTCTCTGCTGGTAGGGCACCAAGGCTACTAAAAACCCTGTCCAAAGGCCAAGGAATCCTTGAGGGACCAGCAAAGCGCTCTGGAAGCACCGAGCAGGATGAGGGCAATTCCCAAAACATGGATCAGGGCAACTTCACAGGGCCGGAGGCTGAGAGCATCTGTAGGAGAGGAGCAAAGCAGGGTGGTTAAGAGAGTGGACTCTGGAGCCAGCTGCCTGGATTCAGATTCTGTCTCCAGCACTTGCTAGCTCTGGATTGTGAGCAAGTTTCTGTGCTTCTGTTTCTTCAACTGTAAAATGGGATAATAATAATGGTACCAGCATCATTAAGTTTCTGTGAGGAGTCAACATTTGTCAAGCCTTAGAACAGCAACGTGACACCAAGTGAACACTCTGTAACTGAGAAGCTAAAGTGTAGGATGACCAGGTAGAGAAGAGCCCAGGACAGTGTCCCAGGCATGGAATCACCACTTGGCATTAGGAGGTGTGCATGGCAAGGGGCTGGAGCATCGTGCACAGAGAGGAGGAATGAGTGACAGCAGTGGGTTGAGATGGGGATGGGGGAGATGCCCAGGACGGAGATGAGCTAAACCATCAGGGAAAGGCTCACCACGCCCCCAAAATGTGAACCCTCCTCCACATGCACAATGTAGCAACTTCTCCAGGCAGTAATCCCAATTTGGAGTCAGAGACATTTGCAGGCACATGAGACTCTAGCTTTCTTAGTTAGGGCATAGACAGGAATAGACTCTAAGAGAGAACGTGAGTGCTCCTAAAAGGAAAACCCAGAGAAAACTATTTTGACATGAATTTTTTAAATACACTCACAGGAGGCGAGGGAGGGAGATCTGTCCTGTCTGAGGCAGCCTGCACATGTCTGAGGCATCCCATAAAGAAAAAGATTGGCATGCAGACAGGGCACGGAATCAAGAACACTAAATCACAATTCAGTTCTTGCTGTGCACCCTCAATGAGTCACTTGAGATTTCTGGATCCTGAGCATCTCCACCCTCAAGGTGTGAGCAAAACCATCTTTCCCTGCTAGGAAATTGATGACATACAAGATTTAGCAGTGAAGAGGCCTCAGAGCGCCTGCGGATAATAATACCACATGTAAATATCCCCAAAGCCCCCCTCCCATGACTACATTCAACTCGCAAAGCACAGATAATTACTTTTGAAAGCTCTGTACATATATCCCTCTGTTCGCCCCTTTCCCGAGAGGACACAGTTGATTAATTCAGAATTTCTCAACTTCCCTGAGACCATTTAAACTTGTAAATGGTGTTTCTGTGACTCTAATCGGTTCAAGGTTATAAGGCCTGGCACACCCAGGAGCAACAAACCCACAGAACAGGTTCACCTAGTCCCAGACACTCTGAAGGATCCTGAGAGAGGCCCCTAGGACAGGCAGAATTTAATGCTCTGATTGCAGGTGTGGCAAGAAAGGGCTGTTTTTTCTCTCCTTTGGGAAACTTCCTTTTAACAAATTGACAAATAATCTATGTACACTGTTAAAACATTATATAATACAGGGGAAAAAAAGAAGAGAAAATAAAAATTACCTACAGCCCCACCATCCATAGTTAAGCTACATAGCATATGTAACTGTTAACACAAATCTTTGGCTCACCTATTGTCATAGAGCCTTCCAGACTTCTATATAGTTATGTAAACATTTACAAGATGGAATCTCACTGACTCTCATTGATATCTTATTATTCTCTAAGTTGGCTTTTTTCAATTAAAACTATTTAATAAGCATCTCTCTGTGTCCCAGTGTGGCTTAATGTCATCATTTTTGATGGAGACTGGTGCTTCACTATAAAATCTAATAGTCAGAACTCTGAGGGAGGCAGAAGCCCAGTTCAAATTGGCTTAGGCACCATCAAAGGAATTTATTGCTCCATGTAACAAAGTCCAGAGGCAGATTCTTAACATGGCTGGACTAAGATCTCAGCTTCCCCCTCAGTCCCTCTCTTCCATGTGTCTCTATTAATAGGCCACTCTCAGGTGGGCTTTGCTTAGGTCTTCCCAGCCCCATGTCCACTGGAGGGCCTCTCTGTCCCAACTGTTCCAACAAAAAAGTCCCTGAAGATTCTCTAACTGCCCGAGCTTAGCCATGTGCCCATCCCTGAATTCATCACCATGCACTATGGTCAGAGGCCGGAAGGCTCCCACTGGCCAGGACTGTGTTCACATGGCTTCCTGTGGAGCTGGGTTAGGGATTAGCCCCTTCCAGTGCCAAGAAAACAGCTGATTCTCAAGTAAAATTGGGTTGCTATTCCTGTAGGGAAAAGAACAATTGCGAGACTGACCAAAACAGGTAATGTTTACTATAAAATCACTCTCGTTTATTGATAATTTCATATAGGTCTAGCACTATGCTAGACACTTTATAGTATTTAATATAATCTTCAAAAAATCTTATGAGTCTGGGGTTATTGTTGTCATCACTGTTTTATGAAATTAGATGCTCAGCAAGGTTAAACAGTTATCCCAAGGTCACAGAGTGAGCAGGAGTAGGGTAAGGTCCTAGGTTGTCTGACCCTGGAGCCAGTCTTTGCAAATGCTCTCTTTTCAGCAGACTATGGTATATTTGACCAGTCCCTATCTGAACAGGGCTTCCCTGGTGGCTCAGATGGTAAAGTATCTGCCTGCAATGCAGGAGACCCAGGTTCAGTCTCTGGGTTGGGAAGATCCTCTGGAGAAGGGAATGGCTACCCACTCCAGTATTCTGGTCTGGAGAATTCCATGGGCAGAGGAGCCTGGCAGGCTACGGTCCATGGGGTCGCAAAAAGTCAGACATGACTGAGTGACTAACAGTACCCCGACAATGCCGAAAAGCTGTTGACACTGAATACCAGACAGAGTAAGCTGGAAAGATCAGAGAGGTGATCAGGGAGAGCGATGGATAAAATGAAGATTGTAGTCGAGCTGCAAATACTGACGATTAAGTTCTAGGGTATGATTATGGCCGTGGATAACTGAGATATAAGGTCCTTGGAGGAGGGGCGATCAAGAAACTGAGAGGCTAGGGCACTGAAAGCATTATTTATCAACCGGACACTGAACTCACCTCAAGTTAGGCTAGGAGCAGTGGCGGAGGGGATGACAGTGGGCTAAGAATTAGAATCCTCAGGAAATTATGGGAAGTCACCTGGGTCTGGTGAAGACTACAACCAGGAGGGTGGTGACTGGTGTTATCTCTTCACATGACCTTCAGGTTGGTCCCCAGGGAATCACCAGGTCATGGTTAGAGAAAGAGGATAAGAAAAAGAGAGAAAAGGTTTGATGATACAAAAGATTTTGCTGATTATGATTCTGCTGGATTTCAGAAGATGCACTGAGAAGCGGGAAGATGGTAGATGGGGCAAAATCGAGGACTATACCGAGTGTGGGCGATACCTGGGAATTTGGATCTTTGTGGAGGGCATCTTATAAGTAGGGCTAAGAACAAGATACATGATGGGTGAGTCCTAACGATCTTCAGGTCGTGAGCATGAGGCTGCAAGTGCTGCTGGGGAGGAGATGATGAGAGCTCTAGATCTCCCTTCGACTCCTTCCAACAGAGGTGCCTTATTTTTCTTATTTATGGACTACTCAACAGCCCTTCATTACAGCTGTCTCCCATTTCTCTAGACCTAACGCATCCTCAGTACAGCAAGACTGCATTAGAAAGTCTTGACCAAAAGTCAAAATCCTAGCATCAAGCTTTGGTCAAAATAGGTAATGATATGAGAATCTATATAGCATATAAAAATATAAAGTATCAGGCTTTTTGCACTTAAGAACTTTTAAACACTGAGGCATAATTCACAATAATAAAATTCAGCCTTTAAAGCATGTGATTAAGTGGGTTTTAGTATACTTGTAAGGTTGTGCAAGCATTCCCGCCATCTAATTCCAGAACCTTTTCATCATGCCAAAGAGAAACCCCATACTCACGGTCCCTCCTCATCTCTGCTCCTCTTAGCCCCTGGCAACCTCTAATCTACTTTCTGCCTCTGTGGATTTGTCTATTCTGGACAGTTTCTAAAAATAGGATCACGTAACTCATGCGACTGCCTTCTCTGGCCTACCATCGTGTTTTCAAGGTTCATCCGCGTTCTGGCAGTGTCGGTACTTCGTTCCCCTCGAGGCTGAGTAATACTACACAGTACAGGTATACCACACTCTGCTTACCCACTCATCAGCTGACGGCCACTGGGCTGTCTCCACTTTAGGGCTGATGTGAATAACGGTGCTATGAACATTCACATGCAGCTTTTCACGTGGGCATGTGTTTCCAGTTCACTTGGGCATATGCCTACCCTGAGAACTTGGTGCCTAGCTGGAGAAGGAGTCTAAGGAACTAAACTCAAGTCTCACAAATAACGTGAGATTCCCTTCCCTCAAGAAATATATTCTTGAGATAATGACTGATCATTATGGAGGGAAGTTCAAGGTTCCAATCCACTACCAGAAAGAAAGTCTTACCTTGAGCTGATCACTTGTTTACACAGAGTACAAAAGAGGATGAGGCATGTCCTTCTTTTGTTACTGAATCATGTACCTGTCAATGCAAAGTCCAGCTTGGATGGGCCTCTTGGAGCCCATCTGGTGGGCTGTAACACCCCTCTACCCTTCCTCCACAGACCTCCCCTTCAATTAATAAATATTAATTTAGGTGCTGGAGAGACAGTGAAGAACATAATAAATATAGTTCTGCACTCATGGAGCCTACAGTCTAGTGGAGAAGAGAAAGATTAACCACATGCTTACATCTGATGAAGGTTCATGGACTAGAAAGGAGAATTAAGCAAGGAAGCCTGGCATCAACTGGAAACCTGAGCCAGAGAGTCCAGGGCTGTGTGAAGGACTTGCTCCCGGTACCTTGTTTCTACTTGTCTCTCTTGAGTTGTTATCTTTACTTTCACAGGGTGTAACATGGGCAGCTCTGAGCTCTAAACCTTGCATTCAACTCCACTTTGAAAATCTCAAGAAAGCCTCTCACTGGACTGTGTCCTGGGGAAGACAGTAAAGTCCTCTAATTGTCTGTAGCTCACATGCCACCTATGTTCTTAGAAGGGTAGGAAATGCTACCCAAAGAAGGAAAGGAGGAATGAGGAGACAAAACAATAAATGCCTACTGCATGGCTGATCCTATTTTTCTAAGCAGGGTTGGGAAGGAATGCATGACCAGAAAAAGTATAGATCCTGAAAGGCATCAAAACCACAGAAATGGGTGAAGCTGGATTATGTAGAACTCTTTTTGCCATGAAAGAAGCTTGAACTTTACTTCATTGGCCTTGGGAATTTACTGAAAAGTTTTAAGTTTTAGGGAGGGATATGTATTTCAGAATTACCAACATTGAAGACAGGAAGAAGTGTTTAGGGGGCTTTTGTAACTGCCCATGTGAGAGATGATAGGGTTGGAGCCAAGGGAGAAGAAATTATGAAGAGAGAACAAATGCAGAATATGTTGGGGGAGGTGGCTTAAAGAGCCCCTAGATGTGATGGATGAAGGAGAGGGAGGAGCCAGGCAAACACTTGCTCCCATCTGATAGGCCGTCAAGTCCACCTGTGATGAACTTCCATCTCAAGACAATTCAAACCTGTGCCAGAAGGAGTTGTGGCTGCAAATAAAAAAACAAAGACATGCTCTCTGCCCGCCCCCACCCCCCAAAGAGCTCCCTAACTATTAGGAAGTTAAGTAAGTTATGGGAAATGCACAATGTAAGGCTGTTTTAAGTCAAATGTAGTCAGTGAGACTGGGAGGAAAGGATTCTCTCATTTTGTTCGCTGATGGGATCAGACATAAAAGAAACACAGCTGAGATGAGTTTTAAAGCATGGAAGCATTCCTACAGATGGGGAGTTGGTAGGGGGCCTTTCTAACAGGAAATAGCGTGAGCAAAGACATGGGGATGGAAAAACACATGGCATGTTTGGAGAGCATGCAATGACTCATTTGACGGGCTGTCAAGAAATTGTGAAACAGAAACCAGTAGGGTGAGGATACAGGGTAGGGTGGTTATTAGGTTTTTTTCAATCATCCACACGTGGTTAAGCTATTAGTGGAAAGAAGAATTTAAGTACTGTAAAGGAGACCACTTAGGGGAAAGATAAATTTTGTTTGGAACATGTTGCATTTGAGGTACCTGTAGGACATCCAGTGGATATACCCAGTGAGCAATTACTGTGGTCTCTTCTGAGGGGTGAAGGCTGAACTATTGGATCTGTGGGATGTGTGGCATGGTGCATGTGTGGTATGCTGTATGCATATGTTGTAGGTGTGTGTGCATTCATCTGTTTTTATCCTGATTCATTCAAATAGTGATTTGAGTGGCATATGCACATTTGCACAACAAAATTGTTAAAAATTGTATAGCAGATAAAGGAAAACACAAGAACACAAATTAAAATTAAAGCCACAAGGTTAACATATAACTTTTATGTCATAGTTCCTATAGAGGGAAAGAGCAAATTCGGCTTTGAACTTCCTAGCAGCCAAAGCAAAGCAGGAAACATAATTAGTTGTAAGATTTCTAATGGACAAGAAATACATATTTGTAAATCTTCTAGGCAGAAGCAGAGTCGAGGACTCTGATGCATTTATAACACAACTCCAAAAGAGATACCCGATGCTCTCTTCTCCTGGGGCTCCTCTCATTCTAGGGCACATCTATCTTGAAGTTATATGTGGACCAGAGCTTTGCTCTGTCCAATGAAAAATGACCACAAGCAGCATGTCATTTAAATGGAAAATTAAAGGGCCAGTGTGCAAGTCTCTCTTTGCTCTTTCCCATACCACAGTGACTGAGACTGTGAAAGAGGAGGGAATATAGACAAAAAGGGAAGAAAAGAGGAAGGAAAATGGACTGACAACATCCAATGTATGAGAGGAGAAGCAAACAAAAAAGAATGGAAAGAACAATGAGATATCCAGAAGGAAGACCATGAGAATCACAGTATCCCAAGAACTAAGATGAAGGCTTTTTCCAAAGGGAGAGCCGTAGAGAGATCAAAATCTTGCTGACAATCCAAAAGTGATAGAACTAGAATTTGATTCCCGTTCTTAACAGCATGCAGATCCTACTTGCTACGTTCAGTTTCCTTCTGAGGAGACGGGAACTACAGGCTCTACCATGTCCCAGCTGTACCACCTCATGCACAGAGAACCCACAGCTGACTCACCTGTAGGTACCCCTCATGCAATATTCTGAGGACAAGATCAGATAATGCCCACAATGTACAGAGTTTCTGTTTCTGTGCTTTGAAGATCTGGGATTTGCAAATGTGATTTGAATATTCATTTTTTTTTTTTTTTACCTTCTGAGCCCTAGGAAAGGGAAAGCAAGGTTCAGATGCCCCTTCCCAGAAACCACATCACCAGACTGGAATCCACAGAAGGCCTGGGACCATGGCCTCTGGCAATGCTCACTTAACCTACATGAGGAAGATGGAATGAAATCACAGCACTTGCCAAGATCCACCCCTGCAAGAGCCGAAGGACAATCTCTTAGCAGGAGAGGAAAATAATCTTTAATTCCTCAACCCCTTAGGTACCAGTTTGACCAAATGCCCTGCTTTATGAAATAAAAGCGATGATCTGGCAAAAAGCAATTTTAAAAGACCGAGTGACAAATACGAAGAAAAACAATCACCTACTGAATGCACTGTCCCAGGAACTCCCAAGCACCTCTTCTGTCTAGGGCTGTGATTTGAAAGTCATCTGATATTCAGGTGATAGCTGTCTTTCCTCATGTCTGTCACACTGTCTGGTTTCCTTCAGTGGCTGCAAACTCACCCTCCTACCTGTGTTCAACTTAGGTTTTCACTTAGGCAAGAGGCTTTGGGAACTGGTGCATTTGAGGTACAGAATACTACTTATGTTAGATCAGCCTGAGAATGGAAATATGTATGAAAGATAATCTAGATCTACTATATTTTCAGAGGTAGTCAAAGTGCTCATCCAGTCTGCACTTGAATACTTCTAATGACCAAAGAGCTCACTACCTATCAAAGAAGAGAAGTCCTCCAGGCGGCGTCCCCACTCGAGCCGTATCGCCACCTGCAGGCTCTGCCGTTGAAATTCCTTCCTCCTGAAACCTCAGCCCTCGGCCAGCATACTGTGCAGTCATGCTTCTCCCCAACATGGGAGCCTTTCTTTCCCCTCAATATAATGCTACTCAGTTTAGCATTTATATGACAGCATTTATTGACATCTACTACATGCCAGGCAAAATTCTAGGCTTTAGATACAAAGACAATTCTGCCCTCAAAGTTAATAGCCCAAGCACTGCAGTTAAAATTGAATTTAAATCCTGCTTATAAGATGTGTGACTTTGCCATCGGTTACTGGACCCCTGAGTCCTACTTTCCACTTCGGTAAAATGGGTGGGATAATAGTTTCTATTTCAAAGGGCTGATGTGACATCTAGATGAAATAACAACATGAAGTTACTACCAGAGTGCCCGACACAAGGTCAGTGCTCTGTGTGCTCAGTCACTCGGTCATAGCGTTTTGTTAGTGATGGTTCATGGATGCTAGGACACCACTTGGAACCTTCCTAACTTCCCAGCTAACACACGTGTATCTGAGACTTGGCTCAGGCATCACCTGCTCGGGGAAGCTCTGCCCCAGGTCAGGGTGTTGCCTAATTTCACAGGTTTACAGTGCTGTCTGCCTTTCTTAAAGCATCTGCAACTGTGGCTTCACCTGCATCCATCTGACTCTTCTAACTTATGTCTGTCCCACACCTGCTCCCACCGCCCCCATCCCAATCAGACTGTCAACTCTGTGAGGACAAGGATCCGGCCTGTTTTTACTGACAATTCTATCCCTCAGACATTGATTTCTAAGCACTAAATAGATGCCCAGTAAGTATTTAAAGAAAGAAAAATAAATGAACAAATAATCTGTAATATTAAACACATTCTAATGACACTGAAGTATTATACTGGAAAAAAAAACTTTCAGCCTCCAAGAAAAACATTAACAGCTATTAAGGAGATGGAATAGATGGGATGGGATCAGTAACTTCATCCTGACCCCCTGGAAGAGACAGTTCACAGCAACACATAGAGCAGGAAGAAGCTTATAGCTCATTAGAGTAGGCCTTTTAAGAGAAGGTAATAATGGCTTGTATCTATGTGTACTAAAGGCTTTATACGTATTAATTTATTTAATACTTACAATTCAGTAAGATGGTAACTATGCAGAGGGGTTAAGTAATCTGTCCGAGGTTAGCGTGACATGATTATGCTCCCTTCAGGGTCTCTCCATGTACTTGGGTCTTCTCCATGACCTCCCAAATTCTGACTATTAGTAACCAGAGACTCAGCCACTTCGGTAAAAAGTGGTTTCATTTCCTATGCTCATGAGGGCATCAGTGCTCAGATGGCCCTGGACTATTTCTATCTCATTGCTTCTCACATCCTAGTAGGGAAGACCTCCAATATCCTCTTTTCACTCAAAGACCCTTTTCTAACTTCAACAGAGTTGCTTCCATCACTCCATTGTCATTCTTTACAGATACTCATGGAATTAGATGATTTTAGATGCTGTCTTCAAGATCATTTAAGGTAACCCTCCCCACCCCACCCCCATTGAATTCAGTGGTCTACTGAATGGTAAGAGTGGTTATCAACCTCTATTTGTATACTGCCAGTGATGGATAATTCATCAAACCCAAGATGATATATTCCGTTACTGTCTGTTGGAAAGATCTTTCTTTACCAGAGTTAAAACTTGACTCTCTATAATTTCTCCTGTTTGGCAGTCATGAATCAAGCAGTAGAGAATATTTTATCACTAAAATTGCTTAGGATTTCTCTTGTGCAATGCTAATAAAAACATATCAACTTTTCATGAGTTTTCATCATTAAGTTCTCCGCAGACAACCCCCCACCTTGTTGCCTGTGCTTAGAGGCCCTAACCCACCAGGGCTCACCAGTCCTAGTCCCACCTCCAGGGGCCACACCATAAGTCTCTCTACCTTCCTCACGACAGCTCTTTACGTGTGGAAGGTAGCTGTGTGGCCCCCTAGTCTTTTACTTGGTTCTTCCTGATAAGTGGTGATCTGGGCTCCACTGCTTAGGAGCTGGGCAAACTCAGCAAGTTGCTTAATCTTTCTGGGCCTCGGTTTCCTCATTTAAAAAGGAGGCACAGGTCAAATCAGCCACGCGCTGCATGGAAAATGGGAAAGTGCTGTGCGCACGCTTGTGACTGTTCTCGTGCTGACCATCTGGGGCTCCAAAAGGAAGTGGCCTTGGGAGTGCCAGCAATGAGGGTGGATGCCCAACCCAGAAGGCGACATAGCAGGGGCTGATCAGGAAATTATGAACCCAAGATCATCAGGCCAATAAACAAAGGCAAGATCTGACCCACGGGAACTTTCTCGTGCCCACGGTCACACAAGCTGACAGGCGTTCG
>NW_011494680.1:1488869-1540792 GCF_000754665.1 Bison bison bison
CAGGCGTTCGGCACTGTGCTGTAAACACTTTGCGTGCATTAGTTCACCAATGCCTCGCAACAGCTAAGAGGGAGGGTGACTGTTACCCCATGAGGCAGATGGAGAAACGGAAGTGCAGACAGGCTAAGTGCTTTGCCAAGGCTGCACACTCTGTGTTAGACTAAGGATTGGAGCCCAGGCTGTCTGGTTCTGGAACTTGGGCTCTTTAAGTACTTGGCTCTGATATTTCACGGGAGCAGAGACAAGGTGAGGCAGCAACTGGGCGGTAGGTGGGATCAGGTCCTGAGACCTCACCTAACCAGGCTTTGGAGAGGCTGTGAAGCCGGTGGGTTTCCTAGAAGGGAAAGGAGGACGTTCCCAGTGAGGGAGAAAAAGGTCAAGAGAAGAAGCACAGGCACTGGAGCTCAGGTTGACTGGTGGCAGAATTTCCCCAGAAGGCCACCTGCTGCATTGTAATTCTGAACACGTGCCGGGCCTTGTGTTAAACACTGTGTTCACATGTACACCCTGCCCAACATTCCAGTGAAAGAGGTACGAGTGGCCCCACATTACAGTTGAGAAAACTGTCAAATAATTTGCCCTTGGTCACAAAGGTAGAAACAGGGCTGGGGCAGGAATATAATTTAGTCCAATGCTACCTGTCCCAGATCCCTTTGACTCTGTGTTACAGCCTCTGGACGTCTCCCAGCTTCCATCCCCTTTTTCTGTTGTCTGGACCAAGGCTCTTGTCCAGGCCTACCCTTGGGCTACTGGGGCTACTTTGCCCACAGGAAGTGCTTGCAAGTTCATATCCTGAGGCAGCCTTTAGCCAAGGCCTAAGTGTGGGTGTGTGAGGGCCCTGCTCTCCTGTGGCACAGACTCTGGAGACATAACTTATACTCCAGAGCTCCCCTTCTGGGAGCAAGAAGAGCCTGGGACTTCACGGGAAATCGCTCCATCCTTCCAAAAGATACAGGTCCTTTGGGTTCAAGTTCAGCCTCTCCTTGTTTAGCTTCTTCCTCTTCCCTGTCCCACATCTTCCATTTCCATTGTGGTTTTTCCTGGGAGCACTTTCTTAATGAGTCTCCTGCACTTGAACCCTCTTCTCAAGATTTGCTTCAGAGACCCTCACACAGGATGCCTCTTAACCACCAGCCTGGGCCACGTATTTGCTCAGCACCCTCACTTTCTAAGAGCCGCTCACACTCCCTCAAGGAGCGAAGACAAACTTTCTTTTCTCACCTCTCTCCTGCTACCTGTACGCACCACGGGCTGAGGCTCGTGCCCAGTTTCTGAGGGTTTGAGCTGAGCAGGCTCTGTCCGCCCAGATTCTGCAGTTCCCAGACTCCAGCGAGCCCAGACGCAGCCCACCTCCCAGGGTGTGGGACACCGGGATGTGAGGTCAGAGGCGGTTTGCAGGGCTCTGCTGAGACTTGTGGGTGGTGCTGAGCCAGATGTGTGAGGGATCAACCCTGGTGTGTCTGGAGTGAAAGAACCAGACAGACCACTCCCCGGGGAAGGAAGCCAAACCAGTAAATAAAGGCCCTGCATGAAAGAATAGGTCTTGGATTGACGATTTCCCGAGGAATGTATAACATGAAATTAGGCATGGCCACCTAAGACTGAGTCAAATTTCTCCCATCATCTGGCGGCAGTTCATGGGAGAAAAATGCTAGGAACCTAGTGGTCCCTTTAAGACAACTGACTCAATGGTTCCTGTATCTTGGTCCAAATGGAATCAGGATTCAAGACTTTTAAACTACCAGGCGTTCTTTGCAACCACCATGTTTGACTTCCTAACTAGTCTACTTTCTTTCTTTCCTTTTGTTAAAAAATATTTTTTAAAATTTTATTTATTTTTAATTTGTCCTTCCAGTTTTTATTGAGAATATAAGGTGGGCTTCCCTGGTGATTCAGTAGTAAAGAATGTGCCTGCCAATGTAGTACATGTGGTTTAGATCCCTGGGTTGGGAAGATCCCCTGAAGAAGGGAATGGTAACCCACTCCAGTATTCTCACCTGGGAAATCTCATGGACCGAGGAGCCTGGCTACAGTCCACAAGCTCAAAAAAGAGTCAGACACGATTTAGCGACTAAACATCAACAACAATGTATGTTAGTTCCTGTTACGTGGCTCAATGGTTTGATGATTCTTTTTTTTAAATCCATTTTCCTCCTATGCTCCCTTTCTTTCTCCCCATGTCTTCCTCCAAGAGCATAAAGCCTTTCACTGTCCCAGGTGAACTAGCTCCCCGATTTTGCCTGATTATGTCCTATTCACCTTTTCAGTCTCAATTCAGACCACATTTTGCCTGGAAATCTCTCCTGATCTTTTCCCCGCCATTTGGTTTGGTTGGGTGCCCTTCTCGGGGCTCCCACATCATCTCGTACGTATTTCCTTAATTGCACACCTGCTTGTGTGTTGGTCTCTGTGATTAGAGGAGACCTTTTGCCATGACCACGGCCATGTCATTTTATCTCTGAAATATCAGGACTTAGCACAGCACCTTGGACATGATGGGTGCTCAGTGAGTGATGAACAAATACCTACCTTATGGGGTGTCTGAAGATCAAATGAGATAAAGGATGTGAAAACAAACAAAATTACTACTACTATGTCTGTTATTACTTTCTATGGATATACAGTATCCATGAATTTTTTGCAAACTCATATCATATGTATTAATGATATTATTACAATAGTAATATGTGCCCAAGCCTGGGCATAAAGATGTGTACAAGGTCAAATGCTGAGAAAACGACCAAATATATACATCTATACATACAACTTTGTATTCAGCTCCAAATTCGTACCATCAATGACAAGAAATTATTATAATGCCTAGACAACAGTCAAATCTCTATTCATGCAAGAGAGCAGAGGGGTGCTGACTTGGGGAATGGATATTACCATCTCTGCCTTTCCCGCATTTAAGACTTCCTGGTTTCTGGAAAATGCTGTACATTGGCTCTTACATTTGCCATGTTAATTAATTTAAGAAATCAGGCAATGAGAGGGAAAACGTGGCAGCAGTTTCCTCCTTTCCTGCCTGTGCTCTTTTCTCAGGAGAGAGGGAGTGCCAACAGGCTAGGCCTGTGTTTTCTTCCCCGGGAGCGGGTAGGGACCTCAGGAGGGGGCCGTGAGAGTGTAGGCGGCTGCTGAAAACAAGGGCGAGCCACAGCACTGTTGTCGAGAGACAGCCTGCCTGTAGGGCCACAGGACTTCTCCCAGCACCAGGTTCTACCTGGTAAGTCTATGTCCCCTTCTTATCATAATCATCGCTCAAGCTCAGCCAGCCCCAGGGAGCCGTGATCTGCAGCACGTCGGGCCCCTCCTCGGCTGGGCTGGGCCTGCTCTTCTCCAGTCCTACCTGATGACTCTACTCTGCCCAGGATCCGGGCGACAGCTTCCTCTCCCTCCTTCCCTCTCCCTCATCCCCTCCTTTCCCTCCCACCCTCCTCTCCTCCCTCCCTTCCTATTTTCTTTCCTTAATAAAATTTCACTCTGCTTAATTTTTTGAATAGTGAATAATTTTTTGAATTTTTTGAATATAGTGAAAATTCACCCTCTTATCTCTCAGGCATTCAGTACTTGCTGTGTAGCTTTCCACAGATTTTTGTTTTCTTTTTAACATTCATTCAAGCATTTACTCATTGGAAGGACTTATGCTGAAGCTGAAGCTCCAATACTCTGACCACCTGATGTGAAGAGCCAACTCATTGGAAAAGACCCTGATGCTGGGAAAGATTGAAGGCAAAAGGAGAAGAGGGCAGCAGAGGATGAGATGGTTGGATGGCATCACCATTTCAATGGACATGAACTTGAGCAAACTCAGGGAGATGGTGAGGGACAGGGAGGCCTGACGTGCTGAAGTTCATGGGGTCACAGAGTCAGGCACGACTTAGCGACTAAACAACATAAGCATTTATGTGCTTGTACAATTACACACTTCCCCTCACTCCTTTCCACACAAGTGGTAAGCCTTGCATGGGGATGCATAGTGTTCTGCTCCTTAAGTTTCTCAACTAACAATCTCAGAGATCTTTTCATATTCAAACAAGAAGAACTGCATCTATCATTTTCATGACTGTATATAATTTTCCAACCCATAACATTTTAACTTATTTCCAGCCCTAAACTGATGGACATTTATAACCAGTGCTGCGATGGATAACCTTGGACATATATAATTTCCTGACCATTTTATGCAATTAGAAGTGGTGTTGCTGGATCAAGGAGCAGACAGACTTGTAGTTTTGAAAGCTGCTGCTCAAATGTCCTTCATAGGTGTTACATCTATTTACATGCCTCCCAACAATTTATGAGAGGAATCAGGTTTCTAAACCTTTAAAATAGGAATAATTCTACCACCAATATCCACTGATTAATCCCTCACTATGCACATGGACAGAGAAGCCTGGTGGGCTACAGTCCATGGGGCCAAAAAAGGTCGGACACAACGCAGTGACCAAACCACCCAAAACCATCATGTGCCAGGAACTGTGCTGGGCATGTTACAGTCATAACCTCATTAAATATCCATCACAACCTTTCAAGGTAGGTGATATTGTTCCTGCTCTCAGGGGGAAACCCGAGGTTCACAGGTGAGGCACCTTCGACTCCACCATACCCTTTATCACTACCCTTGGGCTCTCATCTAGAAGTCAGGAAGCCAACAAGCATTCATTCCCATGATCATAAGAAGAAACTAAAAGCCAGCATTTAGTGAGCATTTAATTACGCCAGGTACACAATCTCACCTAATCCTCACTGCAGCCGATGATGCAAGCTCTGTTAGTATACTCCATTCTCAGTAGTGAGAAAACCAGAGTCTGGAGAGGTAACAAGCCCCAGGTTCAAGGTCATGACTGGGCAGTCTCAGGGTTTGAGCCCAGACATTCTGACCGCTCAACTCAAAGCCTTCACAACATCACACTGAGGTCACAGCTTAGATGTTTCCAAGACCCGCTGACCACGTAAATCAAAGTAAAACCCTTGATCTACAGGTAAGGAAACAAAAACCCAGAGGAGAGAGGAAGAGGTCTGTTTAGTGGCTGTGCTAGGTTAGGAACCCCTTCTCCTGACTCCTGGACTTCCCTGTCATTCATTGGGTATAGAATTCGCCTGCAATGCAGGAGTTGCAGGAGACTTGGGTTCGATCCCTGGGTCAGGAAGATCCCCTGGCGGAGGGCATGGCAACCCACTCCAGGATTCTTGCCTGGAGAATCCCATGGACAGAGGAGCCTGGCAGGTTACAGTCCATAGCATTGAATAGAGTGCGACTGAGCATGCACGCACTCCTGACTCCCAGACACTTCTTTTTTGCACCTGCTGTTACACAAATGCCATGACATCCTCAGCCCTGGGCTGGTACAGCGTGTGGGTGGCAGGTCCAGGATGCAGCCCTGGCTTGTCCCAGGTGGGAGGTAACAAAAGTGGCTGAGGCATGACACACAACTAGGCTGGCAAGAGCCAGCACCTGGCCAGGAGACCCACAGCCCACCTGGCAGGTTCCAGCCAAGGGATCCAAGGGCGTGGGTTTGCATTGGCTCTTCTGCATACTTGCTACATGTTGTTACAGTGACGACAAACGACAATATTTATTCAGCACCTACTATGTGACAAGCGCTGTAACTAGCAAATCATTTCACGTCCTCCTTACAACAACATCCTTACAACTGAGCTCAGAGAGTCTAAGTGACTTGCTCAATGTCATATCAGTCAATGTCAAATCATGGAATTTGAACTCAGATTTTTTTTTTTTTAGTAATTTTATTTACTTATTTGGCTGCACTGGGTCTTAGGGTTAGGGTTAGGTCTTCCCAGGTGGCATTAGTGATAACGAACCCCCCTGCCAGTGTGCAGACTTAAGAGACTGAGGTTCACTCCCTGGGTTAGGAAGATCCCCTGGACAAGGGCATGGCAACCCACTCCAGTATTCTTGCCTGGAGAATCCCATGGACAGAGGAGCCTGGTGGGCTACAGTCCATGCAGTCGCAAACAATTGGACACAACTAAGCGACTTTCACTTTCACTTAAAAAGGAAAGTAATTCAGACACATGCTACAACATAAGTGGGCCTTGAGGACATTATGCTAAGTGAAATAAGCTGCTCACAGAAAGATAAAAACTGGGAGGTGAGAGGGATGAGAGCTGTTGAATGGACATAGAAGTTCGGTTTTGCAAAATAAAAAAAGTGCTGTGGACAGATATGGTAATGGTAGCACAATAATGTGGATGTACTTAATACAGTATGTACTTAATACAATATGTACTTAATAAGACAGTTAAAATGGTGAATTTTACCATAGGAGTATTTTATTGCAATTTAAAAAAAAAAGAAAAGAAACAAGACTTGTTTTATACAATTGTGAGAATTAAGAGAGAGCACGGTTTTCAAGGGCTCAGCACAGACCTGGCACCAGGGGTAGGGGTGGGGGTGGGAGGGGGTACTTAATCGATGGAAGGGATGCTTATCACGTGACTATTAGTATCCCTCTGCATCTCCTGTAGGAGCACCCCTGGTGAGATTTTAGCCTCCCCCTGTAACAGGAGGAGAAAGCAGTTGCTGTCTGTCTGCTTGCCTGAAGGCTTGTGAGGAACAAATGAGCTCTTATGTGTGGGGGAAAAAACTTCATAAACTGCCAAAAAAGAAAAAAGAGTTGAGAAATGATCGATAAAGGCGTTATGGGCACACTTTTTAGCTGAGCCTCTTGCATGCCTTCTCTTAGCACTTTGTCTTTATCCAACTGCGTCCTGTCGCCTTCTGTGGAGGCAGATTCTTCTGCCTCCCCCAGTGGGAACTGTCTTCTTTTTGCCACGACCCAGCACCTGCACGTGGAGGTAGCTTTTCATTTTCTCCGACCTCAATTGAGTTTGGGAGGCTTGCAACAGCCCTTTGGAGAGTTCCAGCCAGGAGACCTGCTTCTGACGTCCACGTCCAGGGGTTCCGTCCTGCTTTATAAGCAGGGTCCTCTCCCCCTTGCAGTGTCACACAAGGGTCTGACCTCATTCCCCGTGCCAACCGGGCTCTGCAAAGCAGGGGGCGTGGCCCTGTGGGCAAGGCAGGAAGCAGAGTTCAGGGAAAGTGGAAGGGATGCTCCCGGACCTCCCAGGAAGAGGTGACTTCAGGACACAGGCTGCCTGGTTGTTTTTGATGGTTTTCATTACTTGGTGTGAGCTCCTGTGGAGTAAATGTTTCTCAGGCGTATTTGGGGATCTAATTCTAGAGTCCTTAAGCACAAAAAAATGCAATAAAATACCTGCTCTGAGAAGTGGAGACAGCTGCCCAGCAGGCTACCTGAGCTGTCCGTACTCAGCCTTCGCAGACAGGGAGGCCCCCAAGTGGGTAAGTGACTGGCCCAGGGTCTCACAGGAAGGTGTCAGGACAGGGACCACAGCTCAGTTCCTGGCCAGCATGGGTCCTACAACCAACCCCCTTGCAGTCTGAAGAGGCTGAGGGTTGAGGGAAATTGAGGAACAGAGGCAGTTTCTCCTCAGCAGGCAGACAATTTTCATATTAAAAGACTAAGTGTTTCCAGCTAAGAGCCTCTTCACCTTTCTTTTCTTTTTAAAGTTTACCCACTTTCTCTTCATCTTTCAAGGGTTGGATTAGCTCCCTTTGGGGGTGAATTTTCTCTCTAAATACCAGACCAGAAAAATCACTGATTTGTCATTCTTCCTTTTGACTCATAATCATTTCTCAGCATGTCAGACAGAAGGGAGTGTTGGTAAGCCACAGAGAAGAGGAAGAAAATGTGATGAGAGAGCACGAGGGGCATTCTCAGCCATCAGATGCCAAGGCACATGCTTACTCAGGACTGTTTCCATGACTAACAGGGGACTGTCTCCTCAAGGAAGGAGAGAAAATGGAGGCCACGGGGCTTCCCACTCACATAGCAAGTTCCAAGCGTCTCCACGGAAACGTCATCCTGTTTCTTCTGGTAGGGTTTGGTGGGGGTCGAGGGGGATGGTAACTCCTGTTAGGTGGGTGTTATGCAGGTTGTTCAAGAGCATGTGGCAAACCCGTGAAGTCAAACTCAAGCAGCCTCACGCTGAGCTCAGGCTCCTTCCTGCTTCTAGAAGATTTCACAAGGCCAGGAAGCCAGCAGTCCTGGGGTCAAGGGAAGGGGAGGGAGCTCAAGGACACACCCGAGAGCAGCTTCTGGTCAGGGATTCCTGGCAGCATGGGTGACCACGGCCTGCCTGTGCCCCGCCTGGGGTGAAAGCTGATAGGCCGGGCCCACTGAATGCTGAGGCAGGGCAGTGCCTCCCACGTGTTTTAGGGGCACTGAGAGGTCTCCCTGCTAAAAATACCTCCCTCCCCTTTCCTGTGGTGCAAGCTGAAATGGTCATATAAAGTCTTACTCCCTTGGTTTAAGGCACCACAAAATTCCTGGTAGATCTGATGTTAAAATTAAATACCATAATGTGTAGAACAAACTGAGGTCTGACCACACTATGACACTTTGCTTGGCATTTATATATCCCTGCACAAATCCAGAGAAGGATTTGAAAGCATTAAAAATTTACTTCTCAGATTAGCCAGTGGACGGAACCAGATTTTGTTCCAGTGAATCTGTGGAGCAGCTGGAGAGAACTTTAGCTCTGCCCTGGACATTTTGTTTTTCAGTTCAAAACATTTCCAAGAGCAGTCCACTGGACTTTAAGGACCACCCTTGGCCCATAACATTCATGCATCCACCTCACTTAATTGCACTGAGCTTTTTCATGCCCAAGACTTCCTACCAGCAGCCCCTTCTGCTGGCCCGTCCTTCCCTCTTCTCCTGGCTCCCCTCGACCTCAGGCCTTAGCTTAAAAAGTCACCACTTATCTGACTATGCCAGCTAAGCACAACCTCTCAAACACTCTCTTCTTTTCCTTTCCAGTGTTTCTTATAATTTGAATGTGTGTGTGTGTGTGTGTGTGTAGCTTCCCTGGTAGCTCAGCTGGTAAAGAATCCACCTGCAATGCAAGAGACCCCAGTTCGATGCCTGGGTCAGGAAGATCCGCTGGAGAAGGGATAGGCTACCCACTCCAGTATTCTTGGGCTTCCCTGGTGGCTCGGCTGGTAAAGAATCTGCCTATAATACAGGAGACCTGGGTTCGATCCCTGGGTTGGGAAGATCCCCTGGAGAAGGGAATGGCTCCCCACTACGGTATTCTGGCCTGGAGAACTTCATGGACCGTGTAGTCCATGGACAGCCTTCCCAGGTGGCTTAGTGGTAAAGAACCCACCTGCCAATGCAGGAGCAGCAGGAGACTTGGGTTTGATCCCTGGGTCAGGAAGATCCCCTGGAAGAGGAAATGGCAACTCACTCCAATATTCTTGCCTGGGAAATCCCATGGACAGAGGAGCCTGGCGGGCTACAGTCCGTGGGCTTGCAAAGAGTCACACAACTGAGCACACGCACACGTATGCCTGTGTGTGTTCACAGTCCATCCTCACTATTTGCAGATTCTGTATTTGTAAATTTGCCGTCTTCCTAAAATATATTTGCAACCCTCAGCTCAATAGTCCCAGTGCTTCTGATATCATTTGTAGGCATGTGCAGAGCAGCAAAAAATTTGAGTCCCCCAATGCACATCTTCCCAGCTGAAGTCCAACCAGGTGGCACTCTGCTTCTTGTTTCAGACTCTAAGCACGGGTCCTTTCTGCAGTCAGTTTTGTGCCATGTTCTTGGCATTTGAGGGCTTTCAGCTGGTGGTTTCCCTGTTGAAAATGCCCCCAAGCACAATACCAAAGTGCTGGTTAGTGTCCCAAGCACAGAAGGCCATGAAGTGCCTTATAAAAAAAAGATGCCTGTGAGATAAGATTCACTCAGTTAAGAGTTGTATTGCTATTGGTGTGAGTTCAAAGGCAATGACTCAATGTGTGTGCATGAGAGCTAAGTTGCTTCAGTAGTGTCCGACTCTTTGTGACCCCAGGGATGGTAGCCCACCAGGCTCCTCTGTCCATGGAATTCTCCAAGCACAAATACTGGAGCGGGTTGCCATTTCCTCCCCCAGAGGATCTTCCAGACCCAGGGACTGAACCCACATTTCTTATGTCTCCTGAACTGAAAGCCAAGTTCTCTACCACTAGATCCTCCTGGGAAGCCCCAATGACTCAACAGTACTTATTAAATAAGATGTCTTTGAACAGAAGCACACATAAAACAAGATTATGTATTGATTGGCTGAGAAAATGTTGTGACCCAGAGACTCACAGGAGCCTACCCCACAACACTTGCAAGAGCACTGGTTCAGGATTCACCAATTTGGCGCTTATGGTGACGTTATAACACATAGCTACTGCATAGAATACGAATCAACTGTATTTGTATTAGTTTCTTTAGGGCTGTTATAACAAATTCCACAAACTAGGTGGCTTAAAACAACAGAATTTTATTCTCTTACAGTTCCGGAAGCCAGAGGTCCAAAATCAAGGAGTCAGCAGCTCCTCCAAGGCTCTAGGGGAGAGTCCTTGCCTCTTTGGAGTTCCCTGATTGCCAACAATCCTTGGCTTGCAGCTGCATCTCCGCTTCGGTCATCACAGGTCGTTATCCTGTGTGTCTTCCCCTCTTTTTGTAAGGAGGGCACCGATCATATTGGATTCAGGGCTCAAATTACTTCAGTACAATCTCCTCGTAACCAATTCTATCTGCGAAGAGTCTATTTCCAAATGATATCACTTTCAGAGGTTTTGGGAACAACATCAATTTTGAGAAGAGGACACCACTAAACCCGGATATATATCTATTTTGTATATTACATGTACATGTATATACATATAACTTAAACATATATATTTAATCAATATCAATATTGACTAAATTATTTTATTAACCAATATCTAAACTCCCTGACTAGTTGCAAGCTTCATGAGGAAGAACGTGGCTTTTTTTTCAATTTTTAAAAAATACTTATTTACTTGGCTGTGCTGGGTCTTAGCTACGGCAGGCAGCATCTCTTAGTTGCAGCATGCAAGTTCTGAGTTGTGGCATATGTGATCTAGTCGCCTGACCAGTGATGGAACTCAGGCCACCTGCATCAGGAGTGCAGAGTCTTAGCCACCGGACCACCAGGTAAGTCCCATGGCTTTCTTATTCATCTTTTTATCCCCAACACCAAGTCCAGCCTGATATGTTGCAGGAGCTCAGTAAGTATTTGTGTAGAATGAATGAATGAGTGAGTTTCAAAGCTTATAATGTAAGAGACCACCCAACGAGCAATGGTCACACTCATTTGGAACCCTAAGCTCCTGACGTTCTTCATCCATCATGTCAAACTGAGAAGGAGCCTAAATGAGTGGGCTTCCAGTCTCAACCTCCCTTCCCCCATCCACTTCAACCAGTTACCCTACTTGTATCTGTCTTATATATTCCACTTCTACACAATACTGCTTTATAAATGAGCTTTCTTTAAAAGTGTGAAAAACATGGAGCCTAGCGCCCTATTTTATAGATGAGGTAACCAGGGTTCAGAGACACGAAGCGCTTTGCCTCAGGTTGCCAGGCAGTCACTCCGAGGTAGGACTAGGAGCAGGTCTTTTGAGACCCATTCCCGAACTTTTGCCTCTACACTCATTCTCCTGCCAAGACATACAATGGGAGTGCTTTGGAATTTGCTTTCCCTGGAGAAACCTGTTTTTCTATCTGGAGCCAATTCTGGGAGAAGGAAGCAGAGTCCGGGGCATGTACCCCTTCCCCAAAGCTTTGAAAGGCCCTTTGTGCCAAGTTCCATGGACATTCCGCAGGCTTGTTCTAGGCAAATCCATCTGCCAGCGGGTTACAATCCTTGCCTTCATCTCTGAGCCAAGGTATTCTGGCCTTTTTGCTTTTAAATGCACTCCTTTGCTTTCTTGGAAACTGAAGCCGAGAAAGGGAGGCCGGGCTGGGGAGGCCCAGGGCAGATGGGGTGGGTGGGCTACTGGAGGAGAAACGAGTCTGTTTTGCAGACCTGGCTTGAGAAGAAAACTGTGCTGATTATCTCCCGGTCCCAGCTGCAAAAATGCCTTAGCTCGGCAGCAGATTATAAATAGCCCAAAATACCCTCCCAGCCGCTTGAAAACAAGGATATTTTTTTTTCCCCTGGGTTGGAAGAACAGCTCTTCACAGCTATCCTGGGCCCCCTCTTCAACCCCATCCGCAAAGAGTTGTGATTTATGTCTTAGCACCATTACTGGGACCAAGGCTCACACAGCCCAGATGAACAATGACTTATTCATTGCCAAGTTCTATGAAAAAAGGAGGCATTCCTTTGGAAGCTCTCTTGTTCATTTAGGAAGAGACACACCAACCCAGGAGACCAGAGGGCCAGTTCTGCTGGGATTTCGTTGCCCTGGGCTTCATCTGGCTCCTTCTGCCTTTGCATGCAGTGGGAGCCAGGGAAAGGCTGGTGGGTCGCTGACCTGAGGGCAGGAAGAGACAGAGAAAAGCTGCTCTAAAACTGTTTGCTGAGCTGCTCTAAAATGAAAGATCCAGGGATGTTGGCCTGGTCCATCCATATTCTAGTACTTGTCTCTAGAGGGAAATCTGTCTCTCTCTGGAGGAAACAGTCTCAACACAAATCTCCTAGATATCTTTGCACCCATGGTCACACTCACGGGACTTGAAGACTGAGCAGCAGCTCCCAACGTACAAAGCATTTTTCAGGTTCTGCTCTTATCTGACCTTTAGGACAACTGTTTCTTTTGCTCATTTGTTTCTCTGGAGTCAAAGATAATGCCTGCCTATTCTAGAAAAGCTTAAAAATTTCTGAAAAGTATAAAGAAGAAAAAAATCCCACCACACGGAGATGACAGTGTTTTTAAGGATCTCCTTCCAGACTTCCCTTATTGGAGTATGAAAGTGAAAGTGTTAGTTGCTCAGTCGTGTCTGACTCTTTGCAACTCCATGGACTACAGCCCGCCAGGATCCTCTGTCCATGGAAGTCCAGGCAAGAATACTAGAGTGGGTAGCCATTCCCTTCACCAAGGCATCTTCCCGATCCAGAGATCGAACCTGGGTGTCCTGCATTGCAAGCAGATTCTTTACCATCTGAGCCACCAGGGATGTTGGAGTATAAATGGATACAATTTTATTTACATGGGATTATATTACTGTGTTAGGCTCTTAGTAGAAATAGATGCAGCATCCACATGAGTAACTGAAGAGAGTTTTTTAATAAAGGGACAGAGGTTAAGAACACTAGCAAGGAACAGTGCAGTATATCAGGGCCAGCAACAGGAGAGACCTATTATCACCACTAGGTCTGAAGGCCAAGGGAAGGACTAGTTATTGCATGGAGAGTTATTGTATGGAGAGTGTTGCCTGTTAGGAAATGTACCCATCAGTAGTGAAAAAGCTGGCTTAAATCTCAACATTCAAAAACCTAAGATCATTGCATCCAGTCCCATCACTTCATAGAAAATAGATGGGGAAAAAGTGGAAACAGGTGCAGATTTTATTTTCTTGGGCTCCAAAATCACTGCAGAAGGTGACTACAGCCACAAAATTAAAAGATGCTTGCTCCTTGGAAGAAAAGCTATGACAAATACAGACAGCATATTAAAAAGCAGAGACATCACTTTGCCAGCAAAGGTCTGTATAGTCAAAGCTATGATTTTTCCAGTAGTCATGTACAGACTTGAGAACTGGACCATAAAGAAGGTTGAACACCAAAGAACTGATGTTTTCAAACTGTTGTGCTGGCAAAGATCTTGAGAGTTTCTTGGACAGCAAGGATCAAACCAGTCAATCCTAAAGAAAATCAACCCTGAATATTCATTGGAAGGACTGATGCTGAAGCTAAAGCTCCAATACACTGGCTACCTTATGCGAAGAGTTAACTCATTGGAAAAGACCCGGATGCTGGGAAAGACTGACAGCAGGAGAAGGGAGCAACAGAGGATGAGACGGCTGGATAGCATTACCAACTCAATGGACATGAGTTTAAGCAAACTCCGGAAAATAGTGAAGGACAGAGAAGCCTGGCGTGCTGCAGTCCATGGGTCTTTGTTGTGTCCGACAAAGTGTCAGACACAACTTATGGGCTGAACAACAACAGCCTGCCAGTACAGACCTGTCAGCCCTGGAAAACCAACAGTGATGGAGCAAGAGGAATAAATACCCTGATCTCCTGCCCCGCCACCCCCCCCAAGCTGTCAGTGCCTCAAGTGACCCACCAAGCCAGAGCTAGAAGGCATGGAAGCACATTGACAGCAGCCTAAAGAGGCCAACAGTCCAGGGCACAGAGCGGGGTAGAGACAAGTGGAGAGTAGATGGAAGAAGCAAGCAGAAAATATCCATTACATCTACTATAATGCTGCTTTTATTCACTCCATGGTAAGCCAAGAATTTTTTAAATCAACAAATATACACTGACATCATACTTTTTCATGGACCTTGAATGAATATACCACATTTAACTAATCCCCTATCGATGGACATGCAATTAGTATCTGATTTCTCAAGAACATAGACAATGTTGCAGTAATATGTATGTATATAAACTGTGCACTCCAGATACACATTTTTGATTCCCCTTTGACACTTTCTAGAAACTGAGGGTCATTGCCAATGTGGCTTACCCCCAGTCACATAATGGAAAGGGGACTTTTCTGATTCTTCTAATTTTTTCAACAATGAAACAGAGCACTTTGAAATAGAGGAAAAATAAACTTTTTGGGGGAAAAAAGGCTTATTCCCTTGAAAGTCCTATCACCCACATGGCTTTGAAAGGAAGAGGACTATTAGGTCCCAGTGACACAGGAAGGAATGGGGCAGGCACAATCCTAAAAGAATGTCCTAAAAAATGCACAATCCTAAAAAAATGTATGTTATTTAACGTACACTAATGTATCATAATGAGCATATAATGAGGTTCAAGGTCTATTGCAAATTGAATGGTAGGAGATTCAATTTGCAATAGACCTTGAACCTCATTATATGCTCATTATGATACATTAGTGTATGTTAAATAACACATCCTCAGATGCCATGACAGTTCCAAGGTTGACCATAAAAGGCCAAAAAGTAGGCAGTGTCCCAGTTCTTGGAAATCTCTCCCCTTGCCCAACATGGTTGGAATAATCTTCCCACTCCTTAGCTTATGAAATCACCCAGCCCATAAAAACTAACCCCAAGTCATATTTGGGGGCTTTCTGCCTATGGAATGTGTATCTCTCTCAATCAACCTGCTTTCACTTGACTATGGCTTGATCTTATATTCTTTCCTCACTTGGTGGCCCTATCCAGGAACCTGAGACCTGAGACATGACCATCTTCTGGTGTCCCATTTTCCTGCAACATCTTTACTTAGGAAGAGGAAGAGGTGGTCTTCTCCCCCTCCCCACTTTTCATTATAAAAGTATAGCCCACTCAGTTCTCAGGGCAGAGCACTCTGCCTGTCCACTTCTTTCCTTCACAAGTGTTCTAATTATATAAATAAATCAATTACTTCTTACCTATCACTTTGCCTCCGACTAAATTTCTTCTGCTCGGAGCATCACTGAGTCCTGCGAGGAACCGTGTGGCTTTACCAAGAGATCAGGGTCTTGGTGGGTCAAGGGGAAGGAGGAGAGGGGCCGGAACTGCTCTGGAGGAAAAAGCAATGATGTCACGGGACACCTCTGTGCTGGCTTCACAGTTGCCACCTCCCAAGGTAAAAGCAGCTCCAAGGCCTTCGTACCACAAACACGCCGTAAACTGGGTTCGGAAGATGGACAGAAGTGAGTGGGAGGCACACCGCTGTACTTCCTGTTTGTGCCTCAGTCTCCTGCTCACCACGCAGTGAGTGACGTGGACTCGTGGAAAGGCGTGGCCCGAGCAAGTGCTCAACAAACGTACGGTTCTTTTTTTCCTCCTTGGTTTCTCTCAAAAAAGCTAGGAGCCAAGCCAGAGGGAAACCTTAATTTTAAACAATTCAACAGATATTTTTTGCCAAGTGGATAAGCACAAAGGTAACCAAGACCTCCATCTTACCTCCAAGGCGCTTACAAGTGATCGTGTGTATGAAGGTACTCCGTACCGTTAGGCCTGCGTGCGTTTGTTTGGACGTTTGTGTTTCTCTTGAATGTCCTTGTCTCTCTAGTGAAGTCCCTCACATCCTTCGTCGTCCCCTCATGTGAAAGACGCTCAGTCATGTCCGACTCTTTGCGACCCCATGGACTCTTTGAGACGCCATGGTCCACATGTACAGTCCATGGAATTCTCCAGGCCAGAATCCTGGAGTGGGTAGCCTTTTCCTTCTCAAGGGGATCTTCCCAACCCAGGGATTGAACCCAGGTCTCCCGCATTGCAGGCGGATTCTCTACCAGCTGAACCACAAGGGAAGCCCAAGAATACTGGAGTGAGTAGCCTATCCCTTCTCCAGCGGATCTTCCCGACCCAGGAATTGAAGAACTGGGGTCTCCTGCATCGCAGGCGGATTCTTTACCAACTGAGCTATCAGGGAAGCTCCATCGTGGGGACTTTGCTAAACGTGTTACTCCCCCCTCCGTATCCCCACAGCCCTGTGTTCATTCCTCTTTCTCAGGCCTTATCACTTGGTACAGACCAATGATGAAGAGTTTAGGATGGGTTTGGTTTGTGTCCCAGCTCTGCCACTCGCTAACCTGGTGCATCCCAGTCCCCCTCATCTGAAAAACGGGGACAAAGACGTCTCCTACCCTAGAGGGTCATTGTGAGAAGTGAAAGGGTCTGTACCTGCAGAGCACATCGAACAGAACCTGGCATGGAGAAAACGCTTCTCAGTAAGCAGTGGATTTATTATTATTCATTGCTGCCCACCTGGCACAGAGTAGGGGCTCCAGGGACCTGCGTCAAAAGAATTAATGATGTGTATTCATTACCAAAATAACAACCAAAATATAATTCCAAAATGGCCCAGAATCAACAGCACACAAAGGAGAAGGTGCGAAGTGGAACACGCTGCTTGGGAAAAAATGGTTTCTGTTATAAGTAGCTTGAGGAGAGGGTGCAGGTGGGGTCCCCTACCTGATTACCCCATAGGGATCTGTGTGCTGGGAACAAAAGAGGAACAGGAGGAGAAGGGACACTGAGCCCCAGTTCCAGCACTTCTGGCCTGGGTGACTCTGGAGAAGTGCCTTCACCTCTCTGGCCTTCAGGTCCCAGTTTTAAAATGAGGATAAGTAGTCTGTTCTTCCTTGGGTTCTTGTGAGGCTGAGGTGGGGTAAGCTAAGTAATGCTCCTGGCAGACAGTGAGGGGCCAGCTGGGGGCTGTGATTTGACTGTTCTTGTTTCTACTTCCGGCTGCATGGTTATTGTACCCTCAACTACAACCTGACTATATGGTGGGGTTCCTTTGAGCTTCCCTAGACAGGATTCCATGGTTCTGGGCGCCTGTGTTACAGGAGAGCAGAAGCCAGGGCAGTTGTCCTACACCAGCAGAGCCTGTGCCGTGCTGAGATGCAGGCCCCTGCTGGGAGCCCATCTGCTGGGTCTGCCGAGGCCAGAGCAGTGAGGCAGAAGGGGAAGGAGTCTCGCTGTCTGAGCTGGATGCCAGCCTGGGCACCGACTCTCTGCTTCTTCTAGGGTCCCCCAGACCATCAGCTCGCCAGCCTCCTCTGGCCTTCCCCCAAGAGCAGCCACTGGCCTGCTTCTGTTGCCATGGAGACAGCCTCCCTCAGAGGCCTTGCCTCCATCTCTGACGCGTGCATGTTGACAGGGAGCCTTCCCCATGCAAGTGCCTTGTTCCTCCCCAAGGGAAGTCTCTCTTTTCATTCATTCACTCACTCAGGTAACAAACATATTGGGTGCCTACTGTATGCTGGGTTCTGTTTTAGGTGCTGCAAGCACAGAACTGAGTAAGAGATTGAAGCACCTGCCTTCATGGAGATTATATTCTAGTGAGGAAGAGAGATAGTGGACATACGATACAAAGAAAGTAATTCAAGAAAAGCCTCTCCTTGGAGATGATGTTTGAGCAGAGGCCTGAATGCAATAAGATAACAGCCACATGGAAATCTGAGAAAAGAGGCTTCCAAGTAAAGGAAGAGCCATGTAAAGGCTCTGCATCAGTAACACACAGGATGATGTGTGATGAGTTTGAGATGCAGAAAATGAGAGGATCATGGATATGAGAAGAGATCAGACTGATGTAGGGGTCACATGTCACACAGACTATGAAAAGATACCAAAGATGTTGCATTTTATTTGAAAGGAAGGGAAGCTGTTGCCACCAGAGGATTTGAGTAAAGGAAAGGGATGCTTTTATTCCATTTTAAAAGTTTCACTCTGGATGCTATGTGGAGAATCAGTGGTGGGGATGGCAGGAAATGGGTGATGTGGGTGGAAGCAGGGCTCTTAGTTAGAAGCTTGTTGCAGTAATCCAGGTGAGAAGAGGTGGCTTAGACTAGCAAGCTGATGGTGACAGTGATGACAGATGGGTAGACTCCAGCCTTGTATTAAAGGAATAGTCAATAGGACTCGCTGTTAACCTAGAAAGAGTGCAAGAAAGTACACTTTCTCAAGAATAGCTCCTGACTTTTGGCCTGAGCTAAATAGTGGTGTCTTAAGATGAGGAGGCTAAGAAGGGAGAAGCTATTTGGAAAACATTTAGGGTTGAACTTGGGATATGTTAAGTTTGAGGTACCTTTGAGCCAGGAAAGGAGATGTCAAGCACATATGTTAATGGTCTCCAAATCTGGAGCTCATGAGAGAAAATAGAATTGGATGTAAGAGGCTGAGGACATGTGGAAGGCAAGTAGCCTGAGTGAGATCCCTGGAAAGTGAATCTGACAGAGGTCTGAGGAACGAGCCCTGGGCTCCTCAGGCATTGAAGAGCTGAGATGAGAAGGAAGATCCAAAAGATGGCTGACACCACTTTAACATGGGGAGAAACAAGGTAAGAGTGAAGTTCTAGAAGTTAAGTGAAGATAATTTTTAAGAATCAGGAATTCCCTGGTGGTCCAGTGATTAAGACTCTGCACTTCCACTGCAGGGGGCGTGGGTTTGATCCCTGGTTGGGGAACTGAGATCCCATGAACTGTGTGGTATGGCCAAAAGAAGGAGGAGGAGAAGGATCAGTGTGGGTAGGTAGGATAATGGCTCCAGACAGACATTCATATCCTAATCTCTGGATTCTGTGAGTATAATTCCTAACCTGGCAGAGAGACATCACAGATGTGATTCAGATTTGGCCTTTGAGATGGGGAGATAATTCTCTACTGTACAAGCGGGCATTTAAAAGCAGAGAACGCTTCCTGGCTGAGGTCAGAGGAAGATATGGCTTCAGAAGAATGGTTGATGAAATTTAGTGGCTCTGGTTTTGGAGATGGAGGAAGGGGGCCACAAATCAAGGAATATGAGAGCCTAGAGAACCTTCTAGAATCTGAAAAAGTTAAGGAAGTAGATTCTGCATTAAAGCTTCCAGACAATTGTGCAGCCCTGACTGTATTTTAGCCTGAGACCCCCCCTAAATGGTGAAGAATCTGCCTGCAATGCAGGAGACCCAGGTTCAATTCCTGGGTAGGGAAGATGCCCTGAGAAGGGAATGTCTACTCAGTGCAGTATTCTTGCCTGGAGAATTCCATGAACAGAGGAGCCTGGCAGGCTATAGTCCATAGGGGTCACAAAGAGTTGGACATGATTGAGCGACTAACACACTTCCAACCTCTAACCTACAGAGCTACATCGGCGTTGTTTTCAGCCACTAAGTCTTTGGTGATTTGCTATGGTAGTCATAGAAAACCAGTACAATAAGGATGTGATCAGCTGGTCAAATCACAATTCAAGCTTTAGTGAAATGAGAATGCATGTTTTCCAGTGATTTGAGCAAAGTGGAGATCATGGGGAATTTGATTATGTCAGTTTAGTGGGGATGAAAGGAGTCTGGAGAGGGTTGAAGGGAACATGGGAGGAGAAGAGGCAGGGTCTGGGGATAGGTCAGTCTTTGGAGGAAACTTTCTAGAAGAGGAAGAGGAGACCATGGGGTATAGATGGGTGTGGCCTCAAGAGAAAGTTTCTGTTCTTGGTTTGTCTATTTCTTCTTAGTCTACGAATTATACTATTGAAGTATAGTTGATTTACAATGTGTCAGGTATACAGCAGAATGATTCAGTTTTATATATATAGATTCTTTTTTAGATTCTTTTCCATTATAGGTTATAACAAGATATTGAACATAGTTCCCTGTGCTATGCTAAAGGACTTTGTTGTTTATCTAGTTTATATATAGTAGTATATATCTGTTAATCCTAAATCCCTAATTTTTCCCTGCCTCCTGCTTTCCCATTTGGCAACCATAAGTTTGTTATCTATGTCTGTGAGTCTATTTCTGTTTTATAAATAAGTTCATTTGTATCATGTTTTTAGATTTCACATTTAAGTGGTATCATATGGTGTTTGTCTTTCTCAGTCTGACTTAACTTGTGAAGGCAATGGTACCCCACTCCAGTATTCTTGCCCGGAAAATCCCATGGACGGATGTGCCTGGTGGGCTGCAGTCCATGGGGTCGCTAAGAGTCAGACATGACTGAGCGACTTCACTTTCACTTTTCACTTTCATGCATTGAGAAGGAAATGGCAACCCACTCCAGTGTTCTTGCCTGGAGAATCCCAGGGATGGGGGAGCCTGGTGGGCTGCCATCTATGGGGTCGCACAGAGTTGGATACGACTGAAGCGACGCAGCAGCAGCAGCAGCATGACACTCTAGGTCAATCCATGTTGCTACAAATTGCAACATGGATTCATTCATTCATTCATGTTATTTCATTCTCCCAAGGCCTGTGCTCCAGGCGCTGAGGTCTCCCAGGTTCCTGTTTTGCATGTTTCCCTGAGCAACACAACCGCATCTCTCTTGTTCTCCTTTGTATCTCCAGAAGCCAAGACTAAATACCAATACACAGAGGGCGTGGAACCCATGCTTTGTTGCATGATGGTAACAGCCATGTGTACTCAGTGCTCATCAGTGCCACGGGCTTTACTGACCACAGGTGTGATCTCACACCATCCTGACAGCAGCCCGATCATCCCCATTTCATAGGCAAGTAAGCTGAGGCCCAGGGAGGCTCAATGACTTGCCCAAGGCCACACTGCTGGTAAGTGGCAAGGTTGGGAGCTGACCCAAGAGGCCTCTCTTGCAACCAGCACACCACATCACCCATGGTATGCAGCAGTGGAAGTGAGTGAACTACAGAAAAGGTGCTATAGAAATGCAGAGGGAGGAGCCTGGTGAAAACTGTGCAGAGTGCCAGACCCCCCACCAGGCCTGGGGTCCAGATTTGGGCATGTGCTAGAGTGGGGCACCAGAGCATCCCAAGACTGGACCCGGTTCATCACCTGCACAGATGATGGTGGTCTCTCTAAGTCTCCTGAGGATTCAAGTGCACTGCAGAAAAGCAGTGGCCAGGGTTCAAAGCCTGAAGAGAGCTAGGGCAGTGTCAGAGAAGGGAGCAGAGGCCAAGCTTCTGTGTCCCCACAGACAAAGGAAGAAAGCAGACTGAGAGATGGGGACAGCATGTGACACCTGGGCCACAGGCCTGGGCAGCCGCCGCAGCAGCCCTGGGTATAATGGCTCCCTTTGTCCTGCACGTAAATTCTCCAGAAAAGAAAGGATTCCAGGGCCGGCTTGTCCTGCTTGCACAATGCTGGCCTCTGGGGCTCCACTGTGAGGGCCTGCCATGGGCCTGCCATGGCATTCAGTGAGCATTCGGCCCTTGCACTGCCTCTTTCCTCCCAGGCTTGCAGAAGTGAGAAGTCGAAGCTGTGTGCCAGACGTTCTGCAGGAGGTTGGGAGTCTGGCCTGAGCTACGAACTTTATTTCACAGCCTGGAGGAAATCAAAGTGTCTGCAAGCTGAATTAAAGACTTAGAGGGCATCTGCGCCAATACCTCCTGTTTGCCCTCCCCAGTTCTTACACCCCTCTCCC
Source organism: Bison bison bison (assembly GCF_000754665.1). Classification (NCBI taxonomy): domain Eukaryota; kingdom Metazoa; phylum Chordata; class Mammalia; order Artiodactyla; family Bovidae; genus Bison; species Bison bison. The sequence continues at coordinate 1,510,702 of NW_011494680.1, forward strand.
TGCCCTCCTCTACCTTCAGCAGACTTAGAATGGTACCACAAACTGTGGAGTCGGAGGAAGCTGGGCGCAAATTCTGACACTGCCTCTTAGCAAGCTATTTAACCTCAATGAGCCTTCCCCTTCAGTAAAATGATGTTTCCCCATCAGTAAAATGGATGTAATGATGCCTAATTCGTAAGACTGCGAATGGGAATAGGTGAGAAAATGTATATAACACACTTAGCTTGGAACATAGCCTTCCAGAAGGCCTCGGTGAGGGTAGACAGTCCAGAGGGCATCCAGCCTGTGCTTGAATTCCTCCAAGAACAGGGTGCTCACTGCCTGTATTCCATGTTCAGACCCAATGCATATCTGCTTCTTATACCTTCACTGGTGCCAAGGCAGGGGGCCTGTGCTTATTAAGCTCTTGCTGTGTGCCAGGTATTATCATAAGTGACTCAGGGAAATTAGGGCCCTTGTCCAGGCTCTCATAGAGGACGTGACCAGGGTTTGAACCTAAGTCCATCCAACCTCTGCACTATGACACCACAAGGGAGCTCTTCACATATATGGAAACAGCTTCCATGACCCCTCAATGTCTTCTCTTCTCCAGGGAAAACATCTCCCCTACCTCAGGGAATATGCTTTTTGTTCCCCCACCATCTTGGCGTCTCTCCTCTGGGCACGTTTAATTTTGTCACTTGCCCTTCTTTTAAAAAAATAGCCTCTAGACCTAATATTCCTACTGTCTTCTGATCAGTACAAAATAGAAATAGACACTCATTTCCTTTATTCTGGGTGCTGTGTTTATGCCAGTAAAGCCTCAGGCGATGTGGTACTGGGGTCATCACCTTTCACTGATGTCCCCTCATACTCACTATAACCAGCCTACAAGAATGACATGCCCCCTGCACTCAGAACTGTTTATAACAGTCAGTGCAAGTCCTAGAACCCTCTCCGCCTAGTTTAGCAGTTGAGTGTATTATATTTAGTAGCTCACAGAATCTCCAGCAGGGCCAGAAAGACTGGCTTGGAAGTGACAGAGCCAGGAACAATTCATGCACCACCCCTGACCGGGCCTCTTCACTGGAGGCCTTGCTACTATTGGACAAAGGGTCACCGCACTCACCTGCTGATGCTGGCCTGGAGTGCTGCCTCTAGGACATCTGAAAGTTGGGTCTCCTCCCCGCAGCACCTCCTTCTTCACCTGTCTCTTCTAACTAACGAAGCCTTCCTGAACCCGTCTCCGGGGTTAAATGAGTTAATATATGCATGGCAAGTTTCCAAGATGGTCCCAGGGATCCTTGCCTCCTGGTATTCACGTCCTTAGTCTCCTCCCATGCTGGATGAGCTGACTGCATAACCAATAGGATCCTGCAGAAATGAGAGCGTGACATCCAACACTAGGTCATCAAAGACATGGCAGCTTCCAGCTCTCTTGGGGCTCTTGCTCTAGGGAAACGAGATGTCACATGGTAAAGATACTTGAGCAGAACTCTGGAGATGTCTACAGGGCAAGGAACCGAGGCTTCAGCAACCAGAACCAAGTCAGAGGTGGGAGGGAGCTGTCTTAGAAACAGACCCTGCAGACCCAGTCAAGCCTTCAGATGACACAGCCCCAGCTGACATCCCAGCTGCAACATCACGAGAGACCCTGAGCCAGAGCCATGCAGCTAAGCTGCTCCCAGACACCTAATCCACAAAAACTGCATGAGTGAAATACAATAAAATAATGTCTAATATCTACTGCTGCATTTGGGGGGAATTTGTTACAGAGCACTAGATAGCTAATACAAGCCATGTGAGGACTTAGGACTCTCCTAGCACGTGGTCCGCCTCCCTCCAATGCTGTCATTATTTTTACCTCTGTGCCCAGTGTCAGCAGCTGTCACCTCAGCAACCTGGGAAGTCTAGAACATGAAAAACAGTGACAATTTCACTTAACCCACACAGCAGTCCTGTGACCAGGTTTATTGTCGTCCCCGTTTTGTGGATGATGAGAGGCTGAGTCTCTCACCTTAGATTCCAAAGACAAAGGTGCAGGATTTGAGCCCTGGCTGTCTGACTTCAGCCCCTCATCCCAAACTACACAGCGTACAGAGGTTCAGCTTCACCGCGGGAGGCCCCCAGTGTCGTGTCTCCATGAGGATGGCACGTGGAAGGCTGGGTGGTGGTGGGGGGCTTGGTTAACGAGCAGAAGGGGAGAGAAGCCAGCAAGGGTAACTGAACCCACCAGACTCAGGACACATGCTTTTGACACCAGCACTCAGGTTCTTCATCACCACCACTCTGGGCAGAGATGTCGGAAAGACCCCAGGTAAGCCAGCTGATAGGAAGGAGGTGGAGCTGACCGCCCCTTTCCTGGATGAAGGTGCTGGATGTCTGGGACCTTCCAGTTCTCCTGGTAAGCCTCCAGGGTGCTCTCTCTCTTTTTTAACTTTTTATTTTATATGGATTACAATGCTGTGTTACTTTTAGGTGTACTGCAGAGTGATTCAGTTATATTAATACACATATGGACTGATGTTGAAGCTGAAACTCGAAGACTTTGGCCACCTGATGCGAAGAGCTGACTCATTTGAAAAGACCCTGATGCTGGGAAAGATTGAGGGCAGGAAGAGAAGGGGACGACAGAGGATATAATGGTTGGATGGCATCACCGACTCGATAGACATGGGTTTGGGTGGACTCTGGGAGTTGGTGATGGACAGGGAGGCCTGGCATGCTGCAATTCATGGGGTCGCAAAGAATCAGACATGACTGAGCAACTGAACTGAGTACACATGTACCTATTCCTTTTCAAATTCTCCCATTTAGGTTGTTATATAACATTGAACAGAGTTCCCTGTGCTATACAGTAGGTCCTTGTTGGTTATGCATTTTAAATACAGCGGTGTAGACATGTCCAGGGCCTCCTTTTAGGCTGGGCTGCCTTCCTCATCTCAGAGACTCAGGTTTCTTCATCGTATTTACGCTACCACCCTGGCTTTTGTCTTGGGAGGTGCCTTGTCCCCCTCCCCATGCCAACCCTAGAGAGGAACTTCAGCCCTCCCACCTCCACCCCCAACCCGTTTCTTTCTGTCTCCCAAACAGGTGTCTTTCATTGTAAGATTTTTTTTCTTCCTGGTTGTTCTGGGGTGAGGGAGTGAAAAATAAATTTGGTGAGTCATAATGGAAAGTGCTTTAGGCATTGATGGCATAGACTAATGGAAAGAAGAGAGGTTTGAAGACTGACCCACCTAGACTCAAATTCTGACAAAATCTTGTCATTGATATAGCTCAGGAACAAGTGACATAGCTTCCCTGCAGCTCACTTTATTTTTCTTATTTTTAAAAAATATTTATTTGTGTATTCATCTGTACCAAGCCTTAGTTGTTGTATACTGCTACTGTTGCTGCTGAGTCGCGTCAGTCGTGTCCGACTCTGTGCGACCCCATAGACGGCAGCCCACCAGGCTCCCCCATCCCTGGGATTCTCCAGGCAAGAACACTGGAGTGGGGTGCCATTTCCTTCTCAATGCATGAAAGTGAAAAGTGAAAGTGAAGTCGCTCAGTCGTGCCTGACTCTTAGCGACCCCGTGGACTGCAGCCTACCAGGCTCCTCTGTCCATGGGATTTTCCAGGCAAGAGTACTGGAGTGGGGTGCCATTGCCTTCTCCAGTTGTGGTATAAGGGATCTGCAACTCACTTTAGTCCTTGGAATAATAAGGAGAACCCCATGAGGAGGACAGTTGAGCAAAAGCCATCACAGTCTGAAGCAGAAGTGTGCTCACCGGCACTCAAGATCCAATGCACAGGGTTCCATGGCAACAGTGTTTATAACAAAACTTTGCACATGTTCATTCATCAGGAAATAAGTAAACAAATTACGGAGGCCTCCTAAGATGGATTTGCTTGGCAGCTGTCAGAATGAAGGCAAAAAAGAAGAGACTACTTCAACAGCTCATCTCTTCTCCGACAGTACTTGGCGTGCCGTTGCCATCACCCCTGTTGCCTTCCTCACTGTTTGTCCCCACACCTAGAGGAGCTGTGGCTCAGCGGGTAAGGAACTGCCTGCAATGCAGGAGACATGGGTTCGACCCCTGGGTTGGGAAGCTCTCCTGGAGAAGGAAATGACAAACCACTTGAGGATTCTTGCTGGAGAATTCCATGGACTACATGGCGGGCTACAGTCCATGGGGTCATAAAGAGTCGGACATGACTGAGCACGAGTGAACTGGAGGAGGGCCTTGAGACCAGCGGATGTTCCACAAAACTCTGGGGATTGGTGGCATGATGTAGAGCAGGGTTGAGTGCTGCTGAGACATGGTCTTCTGACCCTTCTGAAAGCCCCTCCCTTTATATTAATAGACAAGCTGGAGGTAGAGTGAGAGGTGGAGACCACTTCTTCTGACCCCCAAGCCAGTGCTATCCAGGATAGCAGGATAATTCAGGCTCTCCTCATCTCTCACCTTTGATATCGCAACAGCCTTCTGCCCCTGTCTCTTTCCCCACAACATGTCACCCATACTGCTGCCAGAATCCTCTTCCTAAGGACAGCTCTGCCCTAGCCCAGCTCCCAAGTGGTGGTTACCTGACAAAATCCACATGCAATGGCACAGCAGACACACCACTGTCCCAGCCCCTTATCACTCCCTCTGATTGCCTTTAAGGAGCACCCTTGCTCCAGCCACCTTCTTGCCAGTCTTAAGTTCCTGCCTTTGTCTTTGTCTCGTTTTCTCCTCCTGTGAAGTTCTCCCTTCCCTCATTCTGCTTCCCTGCTGGGATCCTTTCTCCATCTTCCCACACACCGTGTTCTAATCCTCTAATGCCACCTCTGGGAGGACCTCCCAGATTACAGCCTCTCCCACCGTTCTTTCCACTCTGCTGGTGTGGAATTCCTAAGGCATCATTTGCAGGACTGATGTCCCCATTAGGCAGGAAGAATTGTCACCACAGCAGATTTCCCTGGGTTTCCCCAGGGGGTCTGGCATTTCAAGGGCAGCAGATGCTCAATATCTACTTGAAAAAATGATTAATGAGTAAACCAGAGCAATGGATGACTACAGAAATAATTTCCAAGTGAATGAAAGAGTAAATAAATGAATTGTCCGGAATTGATAAAGGAATGATTGCAACTGACCTCTGAATCTGATGGTCACTGTTCCCTTTTCCCCAGATAGTTGAAAGCCTACAATGCAAAGATCTCCATCTTAATAATACAAGCTAAGGTTATAATTTCCTCAAGGTCCCATGAGTATACCGCAGTAGAAAAACAGTACCACCAGCAACAACAGGAAAATACAGATGGCCAAAATTTTAAGAACAAAAAATTAAAAGGAAGAAAATATGGTCAACCTCATTCATGATTTTTAAAAATGTAATTTAAAATACCATACAGATGTACAATGTACAATGCTTAGTGGGCAGAGGAGAAGAAGCAAGTTGTCTCAAATCGGGTTGGTGTGTATATTACCATATCTAAAACTTACAGAGGTCAACCTGGAAATAGATATTTACCCATTGAAATTTTTGTTTTAAATATGTTTATCCTTTGACCCAGCAACTCCACTTTTTTTAAAATCGAAGTATAGTTGATTTATAATATTGTGTTAATTTCAGGTGTACAGCAAAATGACTCAGATATATATATATGTATTCTTTATCAGGTTCTTTTGCATTATTGGTTATTACAAGATACTGAATGTAGTTTCCTGTGCTATACAGTAGGTCTTTGTTGTTTATTTTATATACAGTGGTACGTATCTGTTTATCCCAAACTCCTAATTTATCCCTCCCTCCCTCCTTTTCCTTTTGGTGACTGTAACTTTGTTTTCTACAAATAAATTTGTATCATTTGTAAATAAATTCATTTGTATCATTCTTTTCTATTCCACATGTAAGTGATATCATGTGATACTTGTCTTTCTCTTTCTGACTTACTTAATATCATCTCTAGGTTCATGCATGTTGCTGAAAATAAAATTATTTTATTCTATGGTTGAGTAGTAGTCCACTGTGTATCACACACGTATATACCACAGCTTCTTTATCCATTCATCTGTGGATGGACATTGATGTTGCTTCCATGTCTTGGCTATTGTGAACAGTGCTTTTATGATCATTGGGGTGTGTGTATCTTTTAAATTAGAATTTTCGTCTTTTCTGGATACATAGCAACTCCACTTTTAAGACTTAATCCCAATGGAATAATTGAGCAAGAAGACAAAGACTTAATGTACAAGAATTTTTATTTCAATATTATTAGTAAGAATCACAAATAGGTAACAATATAAAAGTCTATAAATTCCAGGTAAATAAACTATGCTTTTCTACACAATGAAACAACACTATATAGCCATTAAACCAAATTGCATTCTATATAGACAAAGCATAATGTACCCATACCATTAAACAGCAAAGTAGGTGGAGAATGATATGATCCTTTTTATTGGACTATGTGCTGTGCTGTGCTTAGTTGCTCAGTCATGTCCAACTCTTTGCGACCCCAGGGACTGTAGCCCGCCAGGCTCCTCTGTCCATGGGGATTCGGCAGGCAAGAATACTGGAGTAGGTTGCCATGACCTCCAGGGGATACTCCTGACCCAGGGATCGAACCCAGGGCTTCCACATTGCAGGTGGATTCTCGACCATCTGAGCCACCAGGGAAGCCCTTTATTGACTATCAGTTCAGTTCAGTTGCTCAGTCGTGTACGACTCTTTGTGACCCCATGGACTGCAGCACACCAGGCTTCCATCCATCACCAACTCCTGGAGCTTGCTCAAACTCATGTCCATCAAGTCAGTGATGCCTTCCAACCATCTCATCCTCTGTCGTCCCCTTCTGCCCTCCATCTTTCCCAACATCAGGGTCTTTGCCAGTGAGTCAGTTCTTTGCATCAGGTGGCCAAGGTGTATATAATTTTTATTTGTGAACAGAATTGTGGAAATTTATACCACAAGGACTAGGATTGTGAAAACTGTTGTTTTTTCTTTTATACACTTGTATGTGTGTTAGTTGCTCAGTCGTGTCTGACTCTCTGAGACCCCATGGACTGGGGCTCGCCAGGCTCTTCTGTCCATGGGATTCTCCAAGCAAGAATACTGGAGTGGGTTGCCATTTCCTTCTCCAATACACTTGTATAGGTTTTAAAAATTAATAATTGATGAAGTTACTTTTCTAATCAGAAGAATGTTTGGAGAGCCTCAGAGGCAGCCCGAGGGCCCTGGCTTGGGTCCCTCCAGCCCGGGCCCTCCTCCTGCTGCCCTCTGGCCTCTGTTCTGTCCCTCCCCAAGGACTCAGTCCCTGGGAAAGGTTGTCCCAGCCCACTTTCTGGAACAATTAAAACAATGGTGTTTTCTTCAGCAACATCAGAAGCAACCTCCAGAATAAAACCTTGGGCTTACTGCAGACCTACCCAGGGAGCGGACTATGTGAAGGTCCCACAGCTTCAGGGAAAACTGCACAGGGCCAGCCCTCATGTACAGGCTTCCTCTTCCGTGGCCCTGCCCAGCTTTGTTCCAAAGGCACATAGCCTATGGCTACTGTCCTTGTAATTCATCCTCTGCCCCAGGGTATGAACTAATCAGGCCCAGGCAGGGTTCTGAATCAACCAGAATAGAGGGAAGAGGAAAAGGGTATTATTCAAACCCAAAAAGCTCCATGGGAAAGGAGGCCATGTAGTAAAATAATATTTACTAATGTTTCATAGTTGTTAAATGCCAGACACCGTGTTGATTAAGTGTTGGGGTCAGTGGCTTTGAACAAGAACCTAATCTCTATGAATCTAGGTTTTTTCATCTAAGAAACGATAAGCTAATGCCTGTCTCCTAAGGTTGCTATGCAGAATAAATAGATTATGCGTGCAAAATACTTAGTGCCTAGAGTATAATAATTGATCAATCAGTAACCACAGTTTTATTGTTCTTGTTGAAGTCACACTTTGATACGCAGAAGGTGACCTGTCTCCATACAGCTCATGCATCCAAATGGGGAAAGTGGCTGGCACCCCCAGGACTTTCCTCTGCAGCACAGAGCAGATTCTTACAGCCCACCTGAGAAACCAGCCCCATTGACACTTTGATCGTGGGCTTCCAGCCTCCAGAACTGTGAGACGTCACATTTCTGTTGTTTAAGTGACCCATCTGTGGTACTTTATAAAGGGAAAAGTGAAGTCTCTCAGTCGTATCCGACTCTTTACCACCCCATGGACTGTAACCTGCCAGGCTTCTCCGTCCATGGGATTCACAGGCAAGAATACTGGAGTGGGTTTCCATTTCCTTCTCCAGGGCATCTTCCCAACCCAGGGATCGAACCCAGGTCTACTGCATTGCAGGCAGACTCTTTACAGGCTGAGCCACCAGAGAAGTCTTTATAAAGACAGCCCCAGCAAATGGACACAAATGGATGCCAATGGGTAAGATGAGAAAAGACAGACCTCTGCCTCTTGCCAGCTGTGTGATCCTTGAGAAATCTCTTACTCTCTCTCTCTTCCTTTCCCTGTGAAATGAGGCTAGCCCTAGTTGACTGCCTCATGAGGCTGAATGAGGTCCTGCATGGAAAGCTTTAGATCCCGACCCTCGCACACACAGGCTCAGCACTTACTGCAAATGTACAAACTGGTCACCACTGGGGATCATAGGAGGCCCTGAAATTCACTTTAGGTTGCTTCACAAGTATGTGTTTTTCCTTCCCTTCAAAATTCTAAACTGTGGGTGGGAAATGACTCACCCTATTGAATCCCCAGTGACACCAGGACAGTTCTCTGAATTCCATAATGCTCTACAGATATTTCTTACTCAGTAAGGTGTGTTCTGCATTAGGATTGTATCAGACTGAATTCTAGAGTAAGATCTTGATGTCTTTGCATCCTCAGTCCAGGATGCCATACCTAAGACACTCAATGACTATTGATCAATTGGTATTGAACGAATGAATGAACTTTACAGGGCACATGATTTGGCCTGTAGTATAATTGAATCTTGGGACTTCCCAGGTAGCTCAGTGGTAAAGAATCCACCTGCAATGCAGGAAACGAGGGTTGATCTCTGAGTCAAGAAGATCCCCCTGAGAAGGAAACGGCAACCTGCTCCAGTATTCTTGCCTGGGAAATCACATGGACAGAGGAGCCTGGTGGGCTGCAGTCCATGGGGTTGCAATGAAATGGACATGACTTAGCAACTGAACACACACACACAATTGAATCTCTGGTAGGTAAGATGTGATGTTTTTATCTAGAAATAATTTTAGCCAATACCTGCTATGATCTTGGTACCATAATAGACCAGAAAAATACAAAATAATAAGCTAAAGATTATTGAACATTTACAGTGTCTAGCTCTGTGCTTCAAGGGGATTCTCTCTTACATTCCTCATGATGACATTATAATTACAATTCTTACCTTCATTTTGCCAATGTGGAAACTGAGGCTCAGAGAGATTGAAAACCTCATCTCCAAAGTCACAGTGTGGAAAGGAGTGACAGGATTTAAACTCAGGGAGTCTGATCCCAGGGGCCACACACTTCAGCATTATAGCTCACTCCCTTTTTCTTACTAAGTAAGCAGAACTCTATCGAGGTTCTTACAGTCTACAGCTAGAGTCACTGATAGGCCTGGCAGAGACCTTAAAAAGTAGCTAATCCAATACACTGTAAAAAAAAAAAAAAAAAAAGAAAGGAAAAAGAAACTGAGAAAACCAGGGAAAAATATGTGACTAACCTCACAATAAGAAAGTGATCCACCTGGGACATGAACCCAGGTCTCCTGACCCCCAGACTGGTGTGCCCTGGTGGGAGTGGGGACTTGGGCTCTAACTGGTCATTCACCCAGGTGCCTAGCTCCCCATCCCACAAATGGGCAGGTATGAAATGCTGGCTTCTGTCCACATTTCACATTTCAGGAGAAGACTTGGGCCAGGAAGGAATCCTACTGAATGAATGGCCCTGCACATCTGTCTTTCCCTCCTCCAGGACTCCAGTCCCTCTGTTCCCACCTCGTCTGATTTGGGGGTCAATCTAGGCCAGATTTGAATAGAATCCCATGAGCACAAGGCCCAGGCTTTACTCTGAGTGATGAGCGAGTCATTATAACTCGGGACATGAACGGGACCGTCCCTGGGCTCTAATGATGCAGAGAACTGCAGGGCTCCAGCCCTGTTTCCAAAGGAGACAAAATGATCCTTATCATACCATTTCCAGCCAGAGGAGGCTGGAGTCAAGTCCACAGAGTCGAGATGGCGCCTTTCAGACCTGGGGAAGGACACTGAGGAGCCTGCCTCATATTTCACAGCGTGGTGTGTATTGCACCTGACCCCTCCTCTCGCCCCTTCCCTTTCCTCTGCGGCCTCGTCTTCCTGCTGCCATCTCAAAGCCGTAGCTCTGGGTCAGGGGCTGGGGCTGGGGCTGGAGGGGTCTGGGCACCAAAACCTAGGACTTGATTCCCCTGAAAAACAACCATGGATGGTTCTTGCAATGACCCAGGGGTCCTTACAGAACTGTCTAGAAACAGTAATGGTTTCCTTGGAGCCCGAACAGTTCCTGAGCTATCATACAGCTTCCAGAGTGTGGGCTTAAGGCTCAGGGAAATATTTTGCTAGAGTTACACGTGCGCTTTTGTGGGTCACTTCAAATCGCCCAGTTATCTTCCACTCACTTGAAAGGTAGCACAGGTGTGACGGGTGGATTTGGCTCCCTGCATTCAACCAGAGTCAGAGAACGTCAGCCCTGAAAGGAATCCGGGGCACAAATGGTTGGTTTGATTGATATTTGGGGCTTCTACACATAAGAATGCATTTGCAAAAAGACCGATGCTTGGAAATTAGTAATAAAAGTGTTTAACAATTGGTATTCTAGCTCACCCTCATCATTACAAGAGGAGACTAAGGCCCAGGGAACCAAAGCAGTTTGTCCAAAGTCACACAGCTAGTGGCCGAGGCAGCAGTAGAACCAACAGAACCCAGAGAGCTGCGGTCCCAGTGGATATGGACCAGCTCATTTATCGGTGCCTGAAATTTCACATTTAGGTGATTGTTTTGGTACTATTTGATAGCTTTATTTGGGTGTACAAGTAGTAAACAAATACATTATCACTATAAAATTTTTTAAAGACCGATGTATTTACAAAGTCTTTAAGAGTTCTCTTTTGCCCCTCCTTGTCCTTCCCCCAATCCCATTCCCTGCCCCAGGGACACCCTATGTTAGCAAATGGATGTCAAGTCCTTGTATATCACTCTATTCATAAGGACAAATCATACTGTTTTGAGACCTCCTCTGTTCATTTAACCCTGTATTTTGGAGCTCTTTTCTTGTTGGCCCTTCTAGAACCTTGGCATTTTGTCACTGGCTCCGCAGTATTCCCCTGTATGGCGGTACCATGACATGTATTAAATATTTAGTCATCCGTCTGTCTTGGGACATTCAGGTTGTTTCCCATCTTTTTCTATCACAGTCACAACTGCAATGAACTTCCCTGTGTATAAAACCTCTGGGCCATGAGCCAATATTTCTGCAGAAGACATATCTAGAAGTGAAAGGTATGAGATCATTTGTCTAGAGAAGATCTCACTTTGAGTCGTAATGAGTCACCTTAATGTTGTCTGAAGCTTTCCCTTCTGAACCTTCTTTGAGGAACTTCAACAGCTGTAAGTTTTCATCTAGAATCATCATAGCAACCCTGTGAAAACCAAGTATGGTCCTTGTTTTACAACTTGACATTTCAACTGGGATTTAACTAAATCCATAGCACAGCTCTTATCATCGTGCCAGACTGGCCATGCTGGGGGATGTCCTCTCAGCCTGGGTCAGTCCTCTTATGGCAGGCCCTTGCCCAAGAGAAGGCCCTTGCCAGGCTGAATCACCAAAATAGTGAGACTGAAGGAGTGAAGGGGCCACAGCCCACTGTCTGAAATGTGGGCCGAGAGGAAGCAGCTAGCCCAGGAGCCCTGGGGGGAGAGTCCCACCACCAGAACAATGGAGAGGTTAAGGGCACAAAGTCTGAAGCTGGGGACTTGGATTCAAATTACAGCTCTGTGATTTTCCAAAGGTGTTTTCTTGGAAATCCAGGTTTCAGGTTTCTCGTCTGTATGATGGAAATAATACTAGAATTTACCTCCTAGTGCATGTAACAAGGGTGAGTTGATTCAAAGCGTCATTATAAAAGATCAGTTTGTCACTGAGGCTTAGCAACCTGGTGTTTCCAAACCAGTTCATTCTAAGAGAACAGAATTGCCAAATTCAGACTAAAATTGAAGAAAGTAGGGAAAACCACTAGACCATTCAGGTATGACCTAAATCAATTCCTAACAATTATACAGTGGAAATAAGAAATAGATTTAAGGGACTAGATCTGATAGATAGAGTGCCTGATGAACTATGGATGAAGGTTTATGACCTTGTAAAGGAGACAGGGAGCAAGACCATCCCCAAGAAAAGGAAATGCAAAAAAGCAAAATGGCTGTCTGAGGAGGCCTTACAAATATCTGAGAAAAGAAGAGAAGCAAAAACCAAGGGGAAAAGGAAAGATATACCCGTTTGAATGTAGAGTTCCAAAGAACAGCAAGGACAGATAAGAAAGCCTTCCTCGGCAATCAGTGCAAAGAAATAGAGGAAAACAATAGAATGGGAAAGACTAGAGATCTCTTCAAAGAAAATTAGCGACACCAAGGGAACATTTCATGCAAAGATGGGCTCGATAAAGGACAGAAATGGTATGGACCTAACAGAAGAAGAAGATATTAAGAAGAGGTGGCAAGAATACATAGAAGAACTGTACAAAAAAGATCTTCAAGACCCAAATAATCACTATGGTGTGATCACTCACCTAGAGCCAGATATCCTGGAATGTGAAGTCAAGTGGCCCTAGGAAGCATCATTACGAACAAAGCTAGTGGAGGTAATGGAATTCCAGTTGAGCTATTTCAAATCCTAAAAGATGATGCTGTCAAAGTGCTGCACTCAATACGCCAGCAAATTTGGAAAACTCAGCAGTGGCCACAGGACTGGAAAAGGTCAGTTTTCATTCCAATCCCAAAGAAAGGCATGCCAAAGAATGCTCAAACTACCACACAATTGCACTCATCTCACATGCTGGTAAAGTAACACTCAAAATTCTCCAAGCCAGGCTTCAGCAATACGTGAACCATGAACTTCCAGATGTTCAAGCTGGTTTTAGAAAAGGCAGAGGAACCAGAGATCAAATTGCCAACATCTACTGGATCATGGAAAAAGCGAGAGTGTTCCAGAAAAACATCTATTTCTGCATTATTGACTACGCCAAAGCCTTTGTCTGTAGGGATCACAATAAACTGTGGAAAATTCAAGAGATGGTAATAGCAGACCATCTGACCTGCCTCTTGAGAAATCTGTATGCAGGTCAGGAAGCAACAGTTAGAACTGGACAGGGAACAACAGACTGGTTCCAAATAAGGAAAGGAGTACGTCAAGGCTGTATTTTGTCACCCCAATGGCACCCCACTCCAGTACTCTTGCCTGGAAAATCCCATGGATGGAGGAGCCTGGTTGGCTGCAGTCCATGGGGTCGCTAGGAATCAGACACGACTGAGTGACTTCACTTTCACTTTTCACTTTCATGCATTGGAGAAGGAAATGGCAACCCACTCCAGTGTTCTTGCCTGGAGAATCCCAGGGATGGGGGAGCCTAGTGGGCTGCCGTCTATGGGGTTGCATAGAGTCAGACACGACTGAAGCGACTTAGCAGTAGCAGCAGTTATTTAACTTATATGCAAAGTACATCATGAGAAACGCTGGGTTGGATGAAGCACAAGCTGGAATCAAGATTGCCAGGAGAAATATAAAAAACCTCAGATATGCAGATGACACCACCCTTATGGCAGAAAGTGAAGAAGAACTAAAGAGCCTCTTGATGAAAGTGAAAGAGGAGAGTGAAAAAGTTGGCTTAAAGCTCAACATTCAGAAAACTAAGATCATGTCATCCAGTCCCATCACTTCATGGCAAATAGCTGGGGAAACAGTGAAAATAGTGACAGACTTCGTTTTCTTGGGCTCCAAAATCACTGCAGATGGTGATTGCAGCCATGAAATTAAAAGATGCTTACTTCTTGGAAGGAAAGTTATGACCAACCTAGACAGCATATTAAAAAGCAGAGACACTAATTGCCAACAAAGGTCCATCTAGTCAAGGCTATGGTTTTTCTAGTCATGTATGGATGTAAGAGTTGAACTATAAAGAAAGCTGAGGGCCAAAGAATTGATACTTTTGAATTGTGGTGTTGGAGAAGACTCTTGAGAGTCCCTTGGACTGCAAGGAGATCCAACCAGTCCATCCTAAAGGAGATCAGTCCTGGGTGTTCATTGGAAGGACTGATTTTGAAGCTGCAACTCCAGTACTTTGGCCACCTGATGCAAAGAGCTGACTCATTTGAGAAGACCCTGATGCTGGGAAAGATTGAGGGCAGGAGGAGAGGGGGACGACAGAGGATGAGATGGTTGGATGGTATCACCAACTCAATGGGCCTGAGTTTGGGTAAACTTCGGTAGTTGGTGATGGACAGGGAGGCCTGGTGTGCTGCGGTCCATGGGGTTGCAAAGAGTTGGACACGACTGCGCAACTGAACTGAACTGAACTGAAGAGAATAGAATTGTTACCTTTTCTTTTGCTTTTTTTCATTACCTTCCCACCTCCAACAAATCAATCTCACACGGATATTTAGTTGAAATATCATGTCAAGAAACTTAGCTTATGGTCCAGTGATCCAGAATCTGCCCACCAGTGCAGGGGACATGGGTTCGATCCCTGGTCCAGAAAGATCTCACATGCCACTGGACAACTAAGCCTGTGCACCGCAACTCCTGAGCCTGCGCTCTGGAGCCCGTGCTCTGCAACAGGAGCAGCCACCACAATGAGAAACCCTGCAGCATGACTAGAGGGTGGCCCCCACTCTCTGCAACCAAAGAAAGTCCATGTGCAACAAAGAAGACCCAGCACAGCCAAAAATAAGTAAATAAATAGTTTAAAAATATGTCACTGCTTTGAGGAGGGAGACTGGAGTCCTGGGGCTCTGAAGATCAGTATTATAGTTTCATGACAGGAGAGATGTTAGAGAATGAGAACATCTTAGATTGTGTAGCAGAGAAAGTATGAACCTCAGAGTCAAGCACACCTGGAGAGAAGACAGGTGCCTCTCTGATTCGCTGTGTAACTTTGGCAAGTTTCTTAACTTCTCTCAATCTCCATTCTCTCCATCTGTGAAATGAGGGTTGTTTGTTTGTTTAAATAGTTTGCTAGCTAGCTGTGAAGTTTACAGATATTGAAGTAATGCTCCTAGCATAGCTTTCAACTCTCGAAGTTGGTGAAAGAAAGTGAAAGTGAAAGTCGCTCGCTCAGTCATGTCCAACTCTTTGCGACCCCATGGACTATACAGTCCATGGAATTCTCTAGGCCAGAATACTGGAGTGGGTAGCCTTTCCCTTGTCAAGGAGATCTTCCTAACCCAGGGATCGAACCCAGGTCTCTCAAATTGCAGGTGGATTCTTTTACCAGCTGAGCCACAAGGGAAGCCCAATTCAGAGTTGGTAGCTATTATTATATATTACTTTCAGTTGGCAGTCTTGTTTCTAATCTACTGAGAACATTGAAGCAACCAGAGCATGGCCACAAATTCCAGCCACCAATCTGCTACCCTTTCTGTACCTGTTTCCACAGACTCTGCCTTGCCACCTGTAGCCCCAAGCTTTTCTATTTGTACATGAAATCCAGTCCCCTTCACCGCCCCTAGAACACTGCTCCAGCAGTTCTCCATTTCAATTTTTCTCTCTCTACTGCATCAGTCCCATCAACTGAAAACATGCTGATATTTTTCCTGTATTAAACCAAACAAAAACAAACCTCTTCTTGTGACCCTACTTCTGCTGCCAGCTACACACCCCCCACTTCTTTTTTATGCTTCCCTTTGCAACAAAACTTTTCTCTGCTTCATTCAGCATTTCCACTTCTGGGTATACACCCAGAAGAATTGAAAGCAAGTTCTCGAAGAGATATTTGCACACTCATGTTCATAGCAGCATTATTCACAGTGCCCAAAAGTGGAAGCAACCCAGATGGCCACTGATGAATGCAAGGATAAAAAAAACGTGGTATATACATCTGATGGAATATTATTCAGCCCTAAAAGGGAAGAATTGGATTCATACTACAACATGGCCGAACACTGAGGACATTATGCTAAGTGAAAGAAGCCAGGACTGTATGATTCCAAAGACAAACACTGTATGATTATGTAGAGTGGTCGAATTCATAGAGAAAGTAGAATGCTGGTTGCCAGGGGCTGGGAGACAGGTGGAATGGGAAGTTGCTGTTTAATGTGTGAAGATGAAAAAGAGTTTAGAGATCAGCTGCACAGCAATGTGAATGTACTTAACACTCCTGAGTTGTACACTCAAGTATGGTTTAAATGGTCATTTCAGGGCAATTCCCCAGTGGTCCAGTGGTTAGGACACCATGCTTTCACTGCTGAGAGTGCAGGTTGGATCCTTGGCTGGGGAACTAAAAAAAAAAAAAGATGATAAATTTTATATTTTGTATATTTTATCACAGCTAAAAATTCTGTTAAAAAATTTTAAACATTTCTCTTCTCCCATTCTTCCTTCAAGCCACTGCAGTCAACTTTCAGGCCCATCACTCTGCTAAGACAGCCCTTGTCAAGGTCCCCGGCCACCTCCACACTGCCAGGTCTCACGGGCGGTCACGGTGCTGGACCGACTGACCTGTCTGTAGTGTTCGCTGTGCGTGGTCTCCATCTCATCTCTGATCCCCTTTCCCCACCTGGCTTCTGTGACACCCTCAGTCCATTTCTTCGAAGAGTATCCAGAAGGGGACACTTTTGGGCTCACTTCTGGATTACTGGAATAGCCCGCTAACTAGTCTCACATTCCCACTTCTGCCATCACCACCTACATCCCTTCTCAACCCAGCAGCCAGCGTGATCCCTCTAAACCACGCCAGGCTGTGTCACTCCTCCGAGTCAATCCCTCCAGGCATGTCCATTTCTTTCGCTGTGACAATCCACATGCAGACAAGACCCTGAGACTCCCCCACCCCACCCCACATCAAGTCCCTAATCGCCTCTCCCACCGCTTTCCCTGGTTCCCCCGGGACACAGCGAGCACAGCTCCACTTTACCACCCATCACATGCGTCACCCAGGAGCCTGCAGAGCCAACGCCTTCACCTCAAAATGTCAACACGGTGTCACCTTTCAGTGAGGTCCACTCTGAACACCTGATTTTAAATTGCAACTTGTCCTCACCCCAATCACCCCTACCCCTGTCTACTCTTTGTTTTTTCCATAGATTTTATTGCCTACATGTATATACTGTGATGGCCTACTTTAGAATTTGTTTTTTTCAGTTTTCTGGCTGTGCCTCAGTCTGTGGGATCTTAGTTTTCCAACCAGGGATCATCGGACCTAATAGGGTCCACATGGGGTCTCGCCGATAAAATGGCTCATTATGTTGACCTTCCAGTGTCCCTTTATGCCACAGCTGGGACGTGGACGTGGAAGGGGCCTTGGCTTTAGGCATGAGCGGGCCCAGTGGCCTTCTGTGCCACATTTGAAGCAGGGCCAAGGTGGCTTCCTGTCTTTGAAGACCCCACTTCAGCAGAGGGCACCATTGTCCTTAACACCCATTTTATCTCCCAGTCATCCCTAGATATCTGAAAGAAACTAAAAAAGGCAGAAGAAGGCCCTCAAACCCCTCAATGAGACCTTTTAAATTTAGCCTTTCAGATTTTCAATAACTTGGAAGAAAAGGCAAAGCTAGAGAAGGCCCAATGAGATCAGGCCAAATATCACCTTCATGTAGCCACCGCCCTACATGGCTCCTAACCTCCATCAACCAACAAAGACAGGCACCTGGACCCTGCTTCAAATGCAGCAAAGAAGGCCACTGGACCCACTCATGCCCAAAGCCAAGGCCCCCTCCAGGTCCACGTCCCAGCTGTGGCATAAAGGGACATTGGAAGGTCAACAATGAGCCATCTTATCAGTGAGACCTCATGTGGACCCTTATCAGAACCCATGCATCCTGTACTGGATGCTCAGAGTCTTAACCACTGAGCCACAGGGAAGTCCCTAGAATTTTTACCTCCTCACTAGTTTTCCTGTGTATTTCCATCTCTCCCTGATAGAAAATAAGCAGGGACTTTACTTACTTCACGCACTGATGCACTTACTTCAGCACCTACAGTAGTGTCTGCTTAATGGTAAGTGCTCAGCAACCATTGGTTGAATTAACTGCTAAACAATTTTCCAGAGTATTAAACTACTTTCAGTAGTCCATTATCTCATTTGATCTTTTCACAGCAATTTTGTGAAGGCAGCCAAACGATATTATTATATCCATTTTACAGGTGAAGAATTGGAGTTTCAAACAGGCTAAGGGTCTTCGTTCATTTGTTTAAAATGCAGTCATTCGTTTACCGAGCAAACACTTATTGAGTGGCATCATGGTAGAGTTGATGCTTAGAATAGAGATTTGTTCATGTTAATTCTTGGCTTTTTCTTCTTTTAAACATGCATGCTCCCTTTGGAGAAACATTAAAATCGTATGCATCCCCAGTGAAAGGCAGTCCAGAGCAATGACTATGAGTGGGGGCTCTGGAGTCTGTGCTGCGACCCTGCCTCCCTCACTCCCTGCTCTGTGACCAGGAACTGATCCCCCAACAATTCCTTTCCTCAGTTTTCACACCTGTAAGATGGGAATGGTGACATCATGTCCAGAGAGAACTGTCCATAAAGCACTACTTGCCAACGCCTTTTCTGCCTATCCCTGTTGGCCAAGAGGATTTTATCCCATCTGCTTCCTGTCATTTACATGAAAAAACCAATAGGCTTATTTTTTTTCATTTCCAAATATAAAGATATATCATAATATTGAATAGGTTTTTTCAGACCCAAGTTCACCCACTCTCCACTACCCTAGCACCTCTCAGCATTCACAGAGCCCAGTGTGACCTCGAGTCAAGAGAGGGTCCTGGACCATTCCTTCCTCCTTTTCCATCTGTTCCCAGCAGAGGAAGAGCTCGCGGTTTCCAGCTGCAAGGCTGAAATGGAAACCGGCAAAAGTGCAAGCAAAGGGCTCCGTTTCCCAATAGCTGCAGCTGTCTGGTGCCCTGCGCTATTTTTAAACCCCTTTTCAGAAACCCCAGTGCTTGCAATGGATCTATTTTCTTAACTGCCAAGAGATAATGCTTAAAAGGGATAGCTTGAAAATATTCCACGGCACTCATAAAAATGACTGAAATAGATGGTGCATAAGACGGCCTTTGTCTGGAGCGGCGGAGGAAAGCGAGATGAAGTCTTTCAGACCCCAGGGCGGCCGTGCCACTGGATCTGCTGCTGACAACTACGGCTTTGTGTCTTGAATGTGCACCACGACCGTGGCAAGAAAACCAAATGGTAATTGTGGGGACATCAGAGACCTGGCATTTAAATGGGTCATCCATTCCAGGAAACAGAGGACCTCAAAATAACTCCCCAAGAATCCCCTTCAGTGTGAGTGCCGCTTATCTGGTCAACCTGTCCACACTGTCTAAACCAGTCTTCTGCCCTTGCCCTGAACTCCTGAACGTTCCCTGCCTCACCGGGTGGAACCACCAGCCATGCAGTCATGTGTATTAGAAACTTAGGAATCATCCTCAAGTCTACTTCTCTTCAACCCCTACATCCAGAAAGGCTTACTAGTATCATCCCTTAAATAGTTCTGAAGTTGTATTCTCTTTATATCCCCACCACCATGCCCTGATTCAGTCCTTCATCATCTCTTATCTGGATTTTTGCAAAAGCATCTTATCTAGTCTCCCTGCACCTATTTTTGTCCCTCTTTGCCAATTCACATTAGGATTCTTTTAAAATTCCAAATCTTATATGTCGCTTCTTGCTTAGACTCTTCCAGGCTTTAATTGACCTTGGAAGACAGTCCACACTCTTGCGGGGCATTAAACTGCCATGGTAACATCCTTCCCCAAACCCACTATAACCTACCTCACATTTTACGCTCCAACAGCATCTGGCCACCTGTAATTTTCCACACACCACATGGTTGATTCCTCTACACCTTTGCTTACACTCTCTCCCCTGCCTGGAATGTCATTCATCCCATTTTTTTTTTTTAAACAGGTAACATTTTATTGACATATGCTATGAATACAACAAAGTGGACAAGTTCTAAATTTACAGCTTGATGCGTTTTTACAGAATTGACATATTCAAGAAATGACTGTCCATAGAAAGGGTTAGAATATCATCAGCAGTCCCAGAAGCCTCCCTCCTGCCTTCTCCCAGGTCCCAGCCCCTAACAGGCAGCCAATATTCTGACTTCATTCCAAATGGATTCATTTTGCCCAGTTTTGAACTTTATTTATACAGAATCATACAGTATAGGCTTCTTTATCTGGGTTTCTTCTTCTTTTATATGTATATATAATTTCATTTATTTACTTTTGGCTGTGCTGGATCTCTGCTGCTGCACGGGCTTTCTCTAACTGCAGCAAGGAGAGGCTACTCTGCTCTCGTTGCAGCAAGTGGGGGCTGCTCTAGTTGTGGTGCGCAGACTTCATTGCAGGGCTTCTCTCGTTGCAGAGCACAAGCTCTGGAGCACGTGGGCTCAGCAGTGCGGCTCCCGAGCTCTAGAGCACAAGCTCAATAGTTGTGGCTCATGGGCTGTGTTGCTCCACAGCTTGTGGGATCTTCCCGGATCAGGGATGAAACCTGCGTCTCCCGCATTGGCAGGCAGATTCTTCATCACTGAGCCACCAGAGAAGCCCTGTCTGGGCTTCTTTCACTTAATATTATTTTGTGAGATTCACCCATGTTGTTGCATATGGCTGCTGTTTGGTTTTTTGTTGTCATGTAATATTCCATTGTGTAAACGTTCCACAGTTTATTCAGTCTAATGTTGATGAAAATATGAATACTGTCCAGGTTTTGGCTATCACACAAGTGCTGTTATAAGCTTTTTTTTTTTAACATTTTTTGGTGAACATATGTATGCATTTCTGCTGAGTAGAATTGCTGGATTGCGTGGAATACATATATTTAACTTTAATCGGTATTGCCAAGCAGTTTTCCAAAGTGGTACCACTTCCCACTGACAATAGATGAGAATTCTAGCTGCTCCATATTTTTGCCTATACTTGGAATTATCAGGGTTTTTTTTTTTTTCTTAAATTTATCCCATTTTGCTGAATTTTTAAAATTATGTCTGACAATGTCTGCGTTTGAATTAGAGTGTTTGGATCGTTTACACTTAATGTAAGCATTGATATAGTTGGGTTTAAATCAACCACTTATTCATATTCCATTCGTTCCATCAGTTCCTTGTTTCTTTCTTCCTCCTTTCTTTTTTTTTTTTTTTTTTGACTATTCAATATATTTTGTGTGGTTGAGCTAGGTTTTGTAATATGTATCTTTGACTTACATTCTGTCTTTAAATAGTGTTATAAAACTTCACGTATAGCGTAAGTATCTGATAAGAGTGTACTTTCATTTCTCTCCCTTCTGTCTTCTGTGCTCTCATTGTTGTCACACTAAAGCTTCCACATGTATTTTAGAAATCTATATTTTTGGTTTTAAATGGTTTATTCTTTTTTAATTAAAAATAAGAAAAATTCATTTACATTTACTCACACATTATTATTTCTAAAGCTGTTTGTTGCTTTGTGTAACAAGCTTACAAATTATGGCAGTTAATAAATGTTTGCTGAGTAAATGAAAGACTTCATTTTAAATAAATGAGTAAAGAACCTTAGCCTCTCTGAGATATAATAATAAATGTAAAATGAGTAAATAATATCCTTTGGCAAGCTTCACAAAATTGCCATGAAGATCGAATGAGATAATGGACCTAAAGTAATTAATATCCCATAAAATCGTTCAGCCTGTATCCCTTCAAATATCTCTTTCCCTTTTCTCTCTCTTCTTCTGTGGCACTTCAGCAGCTTACATTTTAGGTATTTTTACCACATCTTATATGTTTCTTTCTCACTTTTCTGTAGTTTACATGGTTTTCCTTTGTGCTTAAGGCTGGATACTTCCTACTATTATCTCTGCAGGTTCTCTTCTGTCATATCAAATCTGCTATTAAATCCATCTATTAGGTTCTTGATTTCATTTACTGGACTTTTCAGTTCTAGATTTTCTATTTGCCTGTTCTTGTAGATCTAATTCTTCACCTTGTCATCATTCTCTTGAAATAATTTCAGTTATTTTAAAGACTGTGCTTGTTAATCTCAGTATCTGGAACATCTGTGGGTCCATTTTATTGTCTTATTTTTTTTCTCTAGGCTTTGACCTTTTGATTCTCTTTTATTGGAATATCTGGTAACTTTTTAATTAAAAGTTGGGCATTCTCTTGAAGACGTGTAGAGAACCTTCTCCAGAGAGGCTTTATTGCCCTTCTTGGATGCAGTAAGAACAGAACAATCACCTTAATCCAATAAGAAATTGAGCTGGTTTGAGTGTGAGTTTGTTTTTGTAAGGCTTGATCTAGTTCCAATTGCCCTTACTCTTAGGACATGGACCTTCAATGGTCTCGTTAAAAATCTGGTCTATTTACCAGCGCCTTTCCTTTTTGGCAGAACTCAAATTTCCTTAGTATTAAGATGGACAAAATTTTTGCTTAGATTTTTAGATCTCTAGCTCCCATCTGCTAATTGACTTTCCTGATGAACTGCAAATGCCTTAAAGGTAAAAGTGGTATAGAATGTCAATCATTTCTCTACAGTTCCCTTCTGTCTATAATCTCATTCTCTAGAGTCCCGATTATCTTGGTTGCTCTCTGGTCCTTTTGAATAGCTATTTTTGCTTGATTGCTTGATTTGTAATCTAGCATTTCCAGTTATTCTTGGAAGGAGAATTGATACATTATTTTTAAAATGCATGGAAACAGATGTACTTCCACCTTATTTTCAACTGGCAAACTCACCCTTTAAGCCTTAGTGCCACTTTGCTAGAAAATCTCCCCTTAGTATTTTCCCCCAACTGCACCATTCTCTCTCGATTCTTCACACCTCCTCATCTATTATCTTACAGCATCTTCTTATAATTTCCACTCAACACGTTAAACCATCATTAATAATGACCTGATTTTCTCTATCTTGCTCTTCCCCACTAAACCAGGAGCATCTTGAAGGAAGGGGCCAGGATTTGTTCATTTCAGTATCCTGTATGCCTAGTTCAATATCTGGCTTTCAAAAGTATCAATTAGTATAAACTTAACTGCTTCTCAGTGTCTGCCTGCAATGCAGGAGACCAGGGTTCAATCCCCAGGTCGGGAAGATTCCCCTGGAGAAGGAGATGGCAACCCACTCCAGTACTCTTACCTAGAAAATTCCATGGATGGAAGAACCTGGTGGGCTACAGTCCATGGGGTCGCAAAGAGTCAGACACAACTGAGTGACTTCACTCACTCACTCACTAACTGCTTCTCAATAGATGCTCAGAAAAGCATCAGAATGCCAGCCAAATGAACAAGAAATGGGATTTCCTTGACTCGGGAAATTACCACCAGGATTTCCAGACCCACTCTCATGATGCTCTTCAACCTTTTAGGCATTTCCCCATTGGCCTTAAGAACACAACCACTAAAACTCAGATGATGTGCCCTATACATCCCAAGCCACCACCTTAAAAAAGGGCAGCAGTGATTCTCCCAGACAAGTCACTTCACCTCTTTCATCTTCAGATCCCTCATATAAAATAATTAAAATGTACCTTCCAGGGTTGATATGAGTCAGTTATAGCTTGGTCATTAAAGACAGAGTTTGAAGCAATCCTAGCTAAGCCACTCACAAGCTGTCTGACTGTGGGCAAGTTTATTAACCTCCCTGTGTTAGTATGGAATTAACATACATAAAAGTCATAGAATGGTACCTGGCACAAAGTAACTATTAGCCAATAGTATTCTATGAGGCTCAAATGAAATACAATATAAGTAACCTGTAAAATACCATGTTGGTTATTACTGTGATAACTTAAGATCATTATAGTTACAGTACCCTGACGCATTGGTGGGTAGCACCAGATGACATATTTAAAAGACTAACATTCAACCTTTTACTGTTGACTTCTTTAACTTGCTTTAAAAAAAAAAAAAAGCTTTTTCAGCCTTAACATTTACTCTGAGTGATTCACATATGAGCATTGAGGGTTTCCCACTAGTTCCTAAAATCTATAAACCAGAAACCCAAAGCATTACATATTTTCCCAACCACAGGCTGCGGGCAGCAGGCCTGGGTCAGAGACAGCAGAGAAAAGGTACCGGTAGGTGGGTGTCAGGGGGTAGGGAGATGCGAGAGACCTCCCCAGACAGGGTGGCATTCTCTGCCACTCTTCTTATGCCCCGGGCATCCACACTCAGGGCCATGGTGCACTCTGAGAGTGAGTCACAGAGACGGGGACAGTGAGATGGAGTGTGTGGCCAGGAGGTTGACCAGGCCAGAGGGGACTTGGAAATGAAGTTCTAGAAGAGTTAGCAGGATCCAGGGGCTTAGACAGGCAAGAGCCAAGGCCTGTGGTGGGCCAGTGCCTGCATCACCCCAGAGCCAGGTGCCACCTGAAGCAGCGAGTTGCAAAGGTGCCCGCTGCATGGAGAGTCCCAAAGCTAAAACCAGGCTTCCAACTCAGGCCAGACGGGACACCCACCAAGCATGGAGGACAGGAAAGGCCACAGAAAGGTCAGGACAGGAGAGCCCAGGGTTAGTTTAAAATTAGGAAGCCATGGCCTCGGAGCTAGAGCAGTTAGCGGGAAGCATGGAAGAAATCTGCTAGGGTAGGGAGGGTAGGTACTCTACATGGTTCCAACACAAACTCACCATGAGGAGGCATGTTACAACGAAAGCCAATAAGAGATGACATTCTGCCATAAATAAACTTAATTAGCAGACAGGCCAGAGAAGGAGATGGCACCCCACTCCAGTTCTCTTGCCTGGAAAATCCCATGGACGGAGGAGCCTGGTGGGTGCAGTCCATGGGGTCGATAAGAGTCGGACACGACTGAGCAGTTTCACTTTCACTTTTCACTTTCATGCATTGGAGAAGGAAATGGCAACCCACTCCAGTGTTCTTGCCTGGAGAATCCCAGGGACCGGGGAGCCTGGTGCGCTGCCGTCTATGGGGTTACGCAGAGTCGGACACGACTGAAGCGACTTAACAAGCAAGCAAGCAGACAGGCGCAAAATACGGCTGTTTCTGAAAGTGCGGTGACGATGAAGCTGTCTATCCCTAAGCATTCTACCAAGCCTAGGCAAGAAAGTTCTCTTCAAGGCACACAAGGTCTGCTCCAAAGATGCCAAAGGCAGAAAAAAGTAGAGAAACCAGAAGCCGAGTAGATTCAAAGTGAGTTGCCTACTTCTGTATCCCCAATGATGTGAAAGAAAACTCAAACTATTGCTAATGCTAAAACTTTTTCATTTGTCTTTAATAACTATCGTATCGTATTAAGAAATTCAGTGATATGTTAGATGTATCAGTGATCTGATATGAAGCTTCCTCCAAAAACAGGTTTGGTTGCACACGGAAGACTGCCTGTCTATCAGATTCACTAGGAAGGTTTTGCTTTGAAAGAAAGTGATGAGCGGTGATCACCCATCCTAGACAGGGCCAGCTACGTAATTCATGGAACCCCATGCAAAATGAAAACACTAGGCCATCTTGTTCAAAAAGCAAGAGACAAAACTTTTAACTTTCTTCCACTGTCTCTTTTTCTCTCACCCTGTCATGGTGTCTTAGTCTGCTCAGGCCTATTACAAGAAAATATCATAGACTGGGTGCCTTCAATAACAGAAATGGATTTTATCCCAGATTTGGAAACTGGGAAATCCAAGATCAAGGTGCCAGCAGATTTGGTTCCTGGCGAGAACCCCCTTCCTGGTTCTCACACGTTCTTGCTCTTTCCTGACATGGCAGAGAAAGTGAGCTCTGGTCCCCCTTCCTGGACACAAATCCAGTCCTGGGGACCCCACCCTCATGCCCTCATCGAAACTTCATTAGCTCCCAAAGGCTCCACCTTGGGGAATTAGGACTTCAGCATGCGAATTTTGGGGAGACACAATATTCAGTCCATAACACATGGTGGCTCTTGTTTGCCATTTAATGTCACATTCTTTTGGGTGTGTCACGTTCTGGCACATTGTAGATCCTCACAGGCCCCCAGGGTCCTGCCCCTGACTTGGAGTGTGGAGTGCACACACCCCACCCAACTCCATGTGCCCTCATCCCCTACCAGGAGCAAAGGGCAGCAGTGGTCACTAGGTGGAGTCAGAAGATCTGGCATCCAGGCAGGTGCGAGGTACCAGGCCCCAGTGTGGGCTGAGTCTCCACCCTGGGGCACATATCATTGTCCCATCAGACTTCACTACCAAAACACAACTCCAAAACGAAAGTCTTAAGAATTTCAAGACAACCACTGCAGAGTGTTAAGCCCCAAGCACAGGATGCCCTACTAGGTGCAGGGCCCTGTGCGAGATTGCACTGGTCACTTGCCCCAGTGATGGGATTCAGAAAACTCAGATGCAGAGAATTCAACATCCCTAAGTGAATCACAGTTTTACTAACGGTCGTACAAAACAAGTCAATACGAGAGCACCTGGAATAGCATTTCAGTTGTAATTGATGCTCAAAAATATTCAAACACTGGGATTTGAAAAGCTCAAAATGACTGAAAATAGGCCTGCTGTGTGCTGTGCTTAGTCGCTCAGTCATGTCCAACTCTGCAACCCCCTGGACTGTAGCCCGCCAGGCTCCTCTGTCCATGGGGATTTTCCAGGCAAGAATACTGGAGTGGGTTGCCATGCCCTCCTCCAAGGGATCTTCCCAAACCAAGGATCGAACCCAGGTCTCCCACATTGCAGGCAGATTCTTTACTGTCTGAACCACCAGGCCTAGATGGAGGGAATCAGTGCAAAATTCACATGAAATAAAACAGTCCAGGACTTCCCTGGGGGTCCAGTGGATAAGCATCCACCTGCTAGTGTAGGGGACACTGTTCAATCTCTGGTCCGGGAAGATTCCACATGCCTCGGGGCAGCTAACCACATGCACTGCAACTCTTGAAGCACTCTCACCTGGCCCATGCTTCTCAACAAGTAGAAGCCACCGCAGTGAGAAGCCCTCGAACCATAACTAGAGAAAGCCCGGGCAGCAACAAAAACCCAGAGCAGCCAAAAACAAACAAATAAATGAAACGGGACTTTCAGTCTCTTTAAAAATAAAATAAAGAAAACAGTCCAAATCAGGGTTTCTCGGCCTCAGCACTGGTGACATCTGGGACTGGGTTCTTTTCTGTCGTGGGAGCTGTTCTGGGCGTTGTTCCGCAGCAACACTGGTCTCTGCCCATTCGTGCCTGCAGCACACCCCCCCCACCCCCCGCACCTTTATGACAAGCACAGCTGTCTCCAGGTGTCACCATGTGTCCCCTGGGGGGCAAAACTGCCCCAAGTGGAAAACCACTGGTCTAAAAATTTGGCCCTTTTGGGGTTAATTTATGTTTGACGAGTAAATTGTAAATTGCACTCCCACACTGAAAAATTTAATTCTGATGGGCTATTTACATGGCATTTAAAAATTTTTAACCTAAAAGCTGTCCATGCCTGAACTGTGCCTTCTTTAGAATCCTGCATCAGCTATTGACAGTGAGTAGAAAGAGGCTGTCTTTTTGAGGAGGAAGTGAGGAGTACCTTTCAAAATATTCAACAAAGACCCACTGATGGGACTGCTGTATAATCAGCACTTGATTACTAAGGTTTGGAGGGAAGCAGATGTGGCAATATCCAGAAAAAAAAACAGATTATGCAAAAATCATTTCTATTTGGCTTAGGGAAGCATGCTGTGCTTTTGTGTTTGTTTTTGCTGTAGATCAATCTAGCTGGGTTTTGTTCAGTCCGACACTGAAATGAAAGAGGAAACCATCTGGGCTGGTCAGTATCTGAAATTCAGAAGCAAGACAGAAGGTCAGCAATTTGGATTTTACCAAAGAAACATTGGTCAAACTTTGGCCTCCTGATGTGAAGAGCTGACTCATTAGAAAAGACCCTGATGCTGGGGAAAGATTGGAGGCAGGAGGACAAGGGGACGACAGAGAATGAAATGGTTGGATGGCATCACCAACTCGATGGACATGAGTTTGAGCAAGCTCCAGGAGATGTTGGAGGACAGGGAAGCCTAGTGTGCTGCAATCCATGGGGTCTCAAAGAGTCAGACACGACTGAGCAACTGAACAACAATAGCAAAAGAAACATTCAGTTCAGTTCAGTCACTCAGTCATTCCTTTTCCTCAACTCTTTGCATGAGGTGGCCAAAGTATTGGGGTTTCAGCTTTAGCATCAGTTCTTCCAGTGAACACCCAGGACTGGTCTCCTTTAGCATGGACTGGTTGGATCTCCTTGCAGTCCAAGGGACTCTCAAGAGTCTTCTCCAACACCACAGTTCAAAAGTATCAATTCTTCGGCCCTCAGCTTTCTTTATACTCCAACTCTCACATCCATACATGACCACTGGAAAAACCATAGCCTTGACTAGACGGACCTTTGTTGGCAAAGTAATGTCTCTGCTTTTCAATATGCTGTCTAGGTTGGTCATAACTTTCCTTCCAAGGAGTAAGCATCTTTTAATTTCATGGCTGCAGTCACCATCTGCAGTGATTTTGGAGCCCCCAAAATTAAGTCAGCCACTGTTTCCACTGTTTCCCCATCTGTTTCCCATGAAGTGATGGCGCCAGGTGCCATGATCTTAGTTTTCTGAATGTTGAGCTTTAAGCCAATTTTTTCACTCTCCTCTTTCACTTTTCATCAAGAGGCTTTTTAGTTCCTCTTCACTTTCTGCCATTAAGGTGGTGTCATCTGCTTATCTGAGGTTATTGATATTTCTCCCGGCAACCTTGATTCCAGTTTGTGCTTCTTCCAGCTCAGCATTTCCCATAATGTACTTTGCATATAAGTTAAATAAGCAGTGTGACAATATACAGCCTTGACATACTCCTTTTTCTATTTGGAACCAGTCTGTTGTTCCATGTCCAGTTCTCTCTGTTGCTTCCTGACTTGCATACAGGTTTCTCAAGAGGCAGGCCAGGTGGTCTGGTATTCCCATCTCTTTAAGAATTTTCCACAGTTTATTGTGATCCACACACTCAAAGGCTTTGGCATAGTCAATAAAGCAGAAATAGATGCTTTTCTGGAACTCTCTTGCTTTTCCATGATCCAGCGGATGTTGGCAATTTGGTCTCTGGTTCCTCTGCCTTTTCTAAAACCAGCTTGAACATCTGGAAGTGCAACGGTTCACGTATTGCTGAAGCCCAGCTTAGACAATTTTGAGCATTATTTTACCAGCGTGTGAGATTAGTGCAATTGTGCAGTAGTTTGAGCATTCTTTGGCATTGCCTTTCTTTGGGATTGGAATGAAAACACCTTTTCCAGTCCTGTGGCCACTGCTGAGTTTTCTAAATTCGCTGGCATATTGAGTGCAGAACTTTCACTGCATCATCTTTTAGGATTTGAAATAGCTCAACTGGAATTCCATCACCTCCATTAGCTTTGTTCGTAGTGATGCTTTCTAAGGCCCACTTGACTTCACATTCCAGGATGTCTGGCTCTAGGTGAGTGATCACACCATCGTGATTATCTGGGTCATGAAGATCTTTTTTGTATAGTTTCGTGGATTCTTGCCACCGCTTCTTAATATCTTCTGCTTCTGTTAGGTCCATGCCATATCTGTTCTTTATTGTGCTCATCTTGGCATGAAATGTTCCCTTGGTATCTCTAATTTTCTTGAAGAGATCTCTAGTCTTTCCCATTCTATTATTTTCCTCTATTTCTTTGCATTGATCACTTAGGAAGGCTTTTTTATCTCTCCTTGCTATTCTTTGGAACTCTGCATTCAAATGGGTATATCTTTCCTTTTCTCCTTTGCTTTTCGCTTCTCTTCTTTTCACACCTATTTGTAAGGCCTCCTCAGACAGCCATTTTGCTTTTTTGCGTTTCTTTTCCATGGGGATGGTCTTGATCCCTGTCTTCTGTACAATGTCACGAACCTCCGTCCATAGTTCATCAGGCACTCTGTCTATCAGATCTAGTCCCTTAAATCTATTTCTCACTTCCACTGTATA
>NW_011494680.1:1540892-1589908 GCF_000754665.1 Bison bison bison
ATCTGAGCCACAGTCAGCTCCCAGTCTTGTTTTTGCTGACTGTATAGAGCTTCTCCATCTTTGGCTGCAAAGAATATAATCAATCTGATTTCAGTGTTGACCACCTGGTAATGTCCATGTGTAGAGTCTTCTCTTGTGTTGTTGGAAGAGGGTGTTTGCTATGACCAGTATGGACCAAGGCCTAGTGAACTAAATTCTCTACTCTCCTACTTTTTGAAACTTCGTGGTGATCATTTTTTGGAATGAGAGATTGTTGTTGTTTTGTTTCTAAATTGCATCTGACTCTTTTTTTGACCCCCATCAACTCTAGCTTGCCAGCCTCCTCTGTCCATGGAATTTCCCAGGCAAGAATACTGGAGTGGGTTGCCATTTTCTTCTTCTCCAGGGGACCTTCCAGACCCAGGGATGGATCTCCTGCATTAAGAGGTGGATTCTTTACTACTGAGCCACCAGGGACGCCCTTTCAAGAGAAGGTTAACAGATGGAAATGGGGATGGACACTGGTGGTGCCCCGCCCACAGCCCCAGGTGGACCTGGACCTGCAGATTCTTGTGCCCCTCCCCCACCACTGTAGGCAAACTGATCACACCTGTGACATTGTTCACAGACCTGCCCTCGGGTAATGGGCGGACATCATCAGGGCACAAGGGCAGGGCTCCTTTTTCTGTAGCTGGAACAAAGTCTGAGGTGTAATTTATGCTCAAGTCCCCCCCACCACGGGATGTGGGTGAGGCTGGGACTTCAGCTGAAATCACACCCTTTCCTACCTTCTTCCTCTTTCCTGTCCCGTTTCCACCACTCCCTTTCTCATTTCTCCTGGGAGCTCCTCCCTGATGAACTGGTTACACTTGAGTCCTTGGCTCAGGGTCTGCTTCTGGAAAAAATTGACCTAAGATATTTTCCTTTTACCCACAAGATTGTGAAGGAAAAATGACCTGTGTGGGCCCACCCAGTTGGGTCTGGGCCATACAACCAAACCCGGAAAATGTGCTTTGATTACAGGGCACCAGTAAGACCTTAGGGTTTCTCAGGTGCTTACAGTACAAAGCCAGAGTCAGAGAACGGGCTTGAAACAGACCCAAAAGGGCTACCCAGAGAAGGATGCTGGGGTCAGACTGAAAAACCAGATT
Source organism: Bison bison bison (assembly GCF_000754665.1). Taxonomy (NCBI): domain Eukaryota; kingdom Metazoa; phylum Chordata; class Mammalia; order Artiodactyla; family Bovidae; genus Bison; species Bison bison. The sequence goes on from NW_011494680.1 coordinate 1,542,023, forward strand.
ACATGGAGTTCAGGCTGAATCTCATACTGAGGGCAGAACACAAGCTTGACCAGGCAGCCAAGGAACCCGCCCAACTTGAACCCAAACTGAGGAGGCTGGCTGGGGTCAGAGCCAGCCTGTACGACCAGCACTCTAACCTCAAGCTCAGTGCTCTTTCTCTCATGCCCCCTCCAGCCTGTTCTGGACTGTTACCTTTCCTTCGCTTGGTTTTCCCAATAAATGAGCTCAAGCCTCTTTGAGAGCAGAGACAAAAGGCGCCCACAGGGCCTAGGGCAGCCTCCCAGGACATCCATTTTGGTGGATGGATAACTGACTTGCAATGCTCTTCTGGCCTCTGCATTTCTATGAGGCGGCTGTCGGGCTGCCATTCACAGTCACAAGAGTGCTGTTCACACATCCTACACAGTGGATGGTCTACACCAGAGCCTGCAGTGGATGACACGCTCAACTCCGCATGGAGCCCTGGGCAGAGGCTCTGTCTCCTCAAGAACCCAGAATTTCCTCTCTCAACAGCCCCACCTGATCCTCCAGGAAATTCTGACCCATAAAATTTCACTTCAGCATCTATCCTGTCTTCAGGCAAAGGAGATGGACTTTGCTGAAAGCTCTGTTGATTGAATGAGTATACAGGCGGCACAGCACAGCGTGGTACAGTGAAGAAAAAGGACAGGCTTTCGGTTTCTGCAATCAGCTAGAGCTTGCGCTGACGGAGAAGGCAATGGCACCCCACTCCAATACCCTTGCCTGGAAAATCCCATGGATGGAGGAGCCTGGTAGGCTGCAGTCCATGGGGTCGCTAAGAGTCGGACACGACTGAGCAACTTCACTTTCACTTTTCACTTTCATGCATTGGAGAAGGAAATGGCACCCCACTCCAGTGTTCTTGCCTGGAGAATCCCAGGGATGGGGGAGCCTGGTGGGCTGCCGTCTATGGGGTCACACAGAGTCGGACACGACTGAAGTGATTTAGCAGCAGCAGTAGCAGTAGAGCTTGGGCTGAGACCTGACTCTTCTACCTGTGTGACTGTGAGTGAGTTATTTACCACATGCCTGCCTCCACCTCACTTTTAATCTTCACCACCCTCAAACAGCCAAAAATTGTTGGTGGGAAAGAAGATACAAACAGTTGAGAACCACTATCCCATAGACAATCTTGGTAACAAGAGCATTACAGCATCACAGTGAAAAACACTAGCTTTGGGGCCAGACATGTGGTTTTGAATCCAGGCTCTGCTTGGGCAGCAACAGTCAAGGTACTTGTGTGATCTATACCCCTGATCACAGAGTTGTAACCATGGAGATCATAACAGCACCTACCATGGTGTGTGGTGTTGGGAGAGCTGAGGTCATGCATGTATTGTGCTCAGCACTAGATTGGCACAAGATAAGTGCTGAATGAATCAGTGTATGAAGAAACAGAAAGCTGCAGGATAGTTGGCTGCATGGCACAGAATATCCAGGTTCAAAGACGGTGGACAGCTAACTCCCATTCCCCAGCCCAGGTGGTGGCCAGTGAATGCTGTTTACTGTCCAAGTCACCATCCGTTTTTCTCCTCATGTGTCATGTGGATCCAGAGGAGGGGGAGAAGGGAAGCGGCCCTAGTGAATAATCACAGGATGACAGATAATGAATGACACAACATGGGAATTTGCTTCTAGTGTCCCTGTTCAAGCCAAGTCTTGGAAATATTTGCTCTTCCCATCCCGACAACCATATTGAGCTTTCTTCTGAGTACTCCATACATAGGTCAGACTCTGGGTAAGAAGATGGAAACCATCCCAGTATTTCAACCAGAAAGAATTTAATACAGGGGGTATGGTTATACAGATGTTATAGGACTGAAGGAGCAAAAAGAGATACTGAGGCACCCCAGGGATAAAAATGGCAGAATGCAATTGCCAACCTCAGAACTAGGGATCACAGGAAAGAGATGAATTTCCCAGAATCTAGATGCATGGAGCTACTGTTAGTATATCTGAATACACACCACAGGCTGGCCCTGAGGAGCAGCTACTGCTATGGTGGAGAGCGGGTGGTGGAGAGCAGGCTCTGTAGAACTAGGTCCTCTGAAAGGGGGACTTCCCCCAGATGCAAAGATTGGCAAAAACAAGAGCACTCAGGAAGTGAATTCCTTCTCCATTCCTTCTGCCTTCCAGTTTCCTCCTGGTCCCTTTTATTAGCTGCTGCTGCTGCTGCTAAGTTGCTTCAGTCGTGCCCAACTCTGTGCAACCCCATAGACGGCAGCCCACCAGGCTCCTCTGTCCCTGGGATTCTCCAGGCAAGAATACTGGAGTGGGTTGCCATTGCCTTCCCCACTTTTATTAGCTGAACCTAGCAAAAAGATAGCGAGCAAAGCACATGGGAAATGTATCAGTATTTCTCAGAGTCCCAGGCCCAGCATCGTAGAGCAAAGCATAGGAGCTGAGAGACAGTAGGTAAATTACTAGAGCTTTCCAATCATATTTACTCATAACTGCATACTTTTGTTGTTGTTGGACAGCTGCTTAGCTGTGTCCAACTCTTTGCGATCCCATGGACTTCAGCATGCCAGTTTCCTCTGTCCTCCACCATCTCCCTGAATTTGTTCAAATTCATGTCCGCTGAGTTGGTGATGCTATCTAACTGTCTCATCCTCTGCTGTCTTCTTCTCCTTTTGCCTTCAATCTTTCCCAGCATCAGGGTCTTTTCCAATAAGTCATCTGTTCTCATCAGGTGACCATAGTATTGGAGGTTCAGCTTCAGCATCAGTCCTTTCTTTGAATATACAGGGTTGATTTCCTTTAGGATTGACTTGTTTGATCTCCTTGCTGCCCAAGGGACTCTCAAGAGTCTTCTCCAGTACCACAATTCAAAAGCATCAATTCTTCAGTGCTCAGCATTCTTTATGGTCCAATTCTCACATCAGTACATGACTATTGGAAAAACCATAGCTTTGATAATACGGACCTTTGTCAGCAAAGTGATGTCTCTGCTTTTTAATACACTGTCTAGATTTTTCACAGCTCCGAAAGAGCAAGCATCTTTTAATTTCATGGCTATAGTCACCATCTGCAGGGATTTTGGAGTCCAAGAAAATAAAATCTTCCACGTTTTTTCCCATCTATTTGCCATGAAGTGATGGGACCGGATGTCACAATCTTAGTCTTTTTAATTTTGAGTTTCAAGCCGGATTTTTCACTCTCCTCTTTCACCTTCATACTTTTGATACATAATACTAATTACAGTCGTAATTGTGTTTTTTGTGTGTGTGATTGCTCAGTATGTGTCTCCTATCACTAAACCATATAAGCCCATGGAAGGCAAAGCCACGATTCTTTGGTTCACACCTGTATTCCCTGCACCTACAAACGTATCTATAACATGGTAGATCTTCAGTACCTTGTTTACAGAAATAAACTAATGAAAGAAGGGTGTCTGAGCTCAGGTTTTCTAGAATTAGAATTTAATATGGGGATTCTCGTGCACGAGATTTGTAAAGGAAGGAGACTCAGAAGAATGGTGGTGAAAGAAGCAAGAGAGGCCAGGGAACGGGTAAGGAATGGGTAAGGATGTGGTCTCAGTCAGCCCAGCCTCGGCCTGATCCCAGAGCCAGCTCTAGAGCATGAACTGATCCACAGCCTGGGGCTCTTGAGACCCTGCGTCAGTTACTGACTACAAGCGGCTGGGAGGGTGGAGGGCTGGGGGAGGGTAACCTCCAGGGAAAGACGGTCCCTGATGGCTGAAGGCAATTCTGCAGAGAAGGGGGCAGGTATGAGCATGAGCAACCAACACGCATAGCAACAGGCAGGGACTGCGCCCACCTGAGAAGGCGATCAGGCCGGCGTCCACCGCAAACGGTGACTGTACACCAAGCGGAGACGCAGAAGAGGAGACTTCTAAAACAGGAACTCTCTTCCTGCTAGAGAGGTTGGTGAGCTCAACTCACTGGTGTTTTTTTCTTTTTAATGAAACCTGTTAAGGAAGGAATGGATTTCTTTCCTCTTGTTGGGACTTTAATTAGCCATGACAAAGACTGAAACGTGAATTGTCCACGTCTCTGGGCAGTGGGAGTCCAGCTCTTGGCTTCTCTTTTCAAGCCTGAAGCACCTGCTGGCACGACCTCAGCACCCCAGAAGCCCTCAAGCAGCAGATTCTGCCCTCTGATCCTCACCCCAAGCTCTCCTCTCTCTGGAAGAAAGATGGGCCTCTCGCTCCTTCCCTCCCTGGCCTGCAGGTGCCCCTCTCAGCAGTGGCCTGGCAGCCTCCACCAAAGAATGTCACTCTGGCCTAGGGCCCAGCTTCAGACAAAAGCCCTTTGGAGCTGGGCCTGCCTCCTCTGGCTGACAGGACCCTGCCCGCCTCCCCGCTGCCAACTAGGGAGGGCAGCTAAATTCATCCCCCTCGAACTGATGGTTTCCACAGAGCTAGGCCACTTCCCTGCTCAGGAAGTAAAACGGGTCTGAGCCCTTGATAGGCTGTCCTTGGCTCCAGGACAAATAGCTGACTATCCTCACACCAAGGAGGGAAGGAAGATGAGACAACCCCTCTGTCCCAGACCAGAGGCGGGGCGGCCTTCAGACACGTGTGCATGGGGACCGAGAAGAAGGGAGTCCAGTGCCCAAAACCGACAAAGCGCTGAGCCCCAACCAAAGCTTCACACCCATCGCTGACTGCCTGGGGCTGCGAATTGACCCAACCTGAGTCTAAATTCCTAGCTCTGCCATTTACTAATAGTGCAACCCCAGCAAGTCATGCTCTGAACCTCAGTTTTCACAACCTCTAAATGGATTGTGAAATGGGTTCTAAATGACCAGATAAATAAAAGTCATATCAGTTTTCTGATCATAAAAAGAAATAAATGGAGAGAATTTAGAAAATAAAAAGATGGAAGGAAAAAGTTAGATGGTTAAAATTTGGTATACACCTTTCCGGTCTTTTTTGCATTTGTGCATCTAAGTGTGAATGTTGGAAGTCACAAACATGAAGCCCCTTAGAGTATTTTGTTTGGTCCTCACACAATTCATGTTCAATATGTACATACATACATATATACATAAGGAGAATATGACTTATCTTTTAATTTCTTGTTTTGAAGATTAAATGAGATAATATAAGATCCTAGCACATTACCTACCATTTTCTTGGCAAGCCCCCTTCTAATGTCATGCTATCACACTGCATGTCTAAAGCCTCTTGTTGGGGGTCCAGGATTTAACCTATTTGGAATCTTCTTGATGTACCCACATACCTTCCTTAAGCAAGACCACTCTTATCCTTCCACCTCAGGCCAAGTCTCAATCTTTTTGTGATTCTAACTATTCCTTTTGAAAATTTTCCTGGTTTTTCCTGGGAGGCCATCAGCTATGGTCTCATCTGGACCAAAAACAATGGGTCCCACCCATTGCCCTTCTGATGAGGCCACTAAAAGTACTAGCATCGTGTTGGAGGAGCTTTTTGTTGATTGTAGACTCATACAGTCAACAAAGTCGATAAACCTTTAGCCAGGTTTACCAAGAAGAAAAGAGAGAGGACCGAAATAAACAAAATAAGAGGTGAAAAAGGAGAAAAGACAGCCATACTATAGGGATACAAAAACCATGAGCAAAGACTACCAACGTTTATATGTCAACAAATTGGATAACCTAGAAGAAATGGACAAATTTCTAGAAACATATAACCTGCCAGGAGTGAATCAAGAAGAAACAGACAATTTGAAGAGATTGATCACTAGCAGAGAAATTGAGTTTGTAAGGAAGACTTGAATTTAAATCCCTTCTCTGCCACTTCTTGGCTGTGAAACATGAGCAAGACAACTTTTCTGAGCCTCTCCTTATACAGTGGGAATCATCACTGTCCCTCTGTCAATGTAAAGTGGTAAAGAGCAAACAAGATTATGTCTGCAAAGCGTCAAGCCCAGAGGAAACACCTGGATTCAATAAATTAATGCTGCTCTGATAATGGCAATGGAGAACATGAGGCTAAAGCCCACACAGAGGGTAAACGCAGGAGACAGCGGCCTTCCTCACAACGCCTGGGAAGCTTCCCAGAGCTGGGCCTGGGACGGGAAATTCGATGAACAGACGTCCAGCCCTTCAAATCCATTTGTAAATTCCTGGTTCTAATGGATGTTGGCAAATCCCTTCAATTTTGTTTCCCAGGGAAATGCTATTTAAGTTCTGCGGGGTGAAACTCCCCAATTGATGCATGAAAGACCTCCTCTGAGAAGGTTGATCCTAAAACCAGCATGTCCGGTAAACACGGCCCTGTTGTGTGAGATGCTAACAATTACTGCAGTTCTTTGTTCTGTGTCTTTTGGCTGACTTTCAGTTCATGAGAAAGTGTCTGTATTGAAGCCAATTTGAATTGATTTTGCAAGTAAAATTTCAGGGGACAATGTGCCAGGTGCCTCGGAGAGCTGGAGTCTGGTGGATTCTCTGTCATCTGCTCATAATTACCCTAACTCACGTTTGTTTGATGAGCCACAGCTTCCAAAGCTCTAAATTTTCACATGTGGCATTTTTATTCCATCTTCACAATAACCCTGTGGGACTAATATTGTTTTCTCAGTTTTCCCATTTAATAGATGAAACGGTAAGAGCTCAAATGATGTGCCCAGGCTATATATGCGGTACCTGGCTGGTCTGGGAGTTGGACCCAGGATCTTATTTAAAAACACTATTTCAGCAAGTTAGTGAGCATCTACTATGTGTCAGGGCTTCCCCAATGGCTCAGCGGTAAAGAATCTGCCTGCAGTGCAGGAGCCACCGGACACGTGGGTTTGATCCTCGGGTCGGTAAGGTGTCCTGAAGGAGAGAATGGCAACCGACTCTAGTATTCTTGCCTGGACAATCCCATGGACAGAGGAGCCTGGTGGGCTACAGTCCATGGGGTCGCAAAAAGTCGGACACAACTGGAGGGACTTGGCACTCGTGCAGGCTACTACTACTTGTCAGGTGTGTTGCATGAAACACTGTAAATGCAGGGATGAATAAAGCATAGTGAGCTGCCTGGTTGGAAGGGGAGACAGGCATGGCCACCACAAGGTGATTTACATTATAATATACACACAGGTATTCCCCTCATAGCTCAGTCAGTAAAGAATCTGCCTGCAATGTAGGAGACCCGGGTTCAATGCAGGATTCCTGGGTTGGGAAGATCCCCTGGAGAAGGAAATGGCAACCCACTCCAGTATTCTTGCCTGGAGAATCCCATGGGTGGAGGAGCCTGGCAGGCTACAGTCCATGGGGTCTCAAGAGTCAGACATGACTTAGTGACTAAACCACCACCAAGAGGTAAGCCACTTGCTCCTTACTCCAAGTCTCTCTTCAACATGTTCTCGACTGGCCTCCATTCACTTGAAAAATCATTCCCACTCCCACCACAACCCCTCAAAAAAACCCTGCTCTTATCAAAGTACCAACAACCTAAGGCTGCCAAATTCAAGGATCAGTTCTTCATTCTCACTGAAAACTCGAGCTCTCAAAAACAAAATTGACAGAGTTGGTTATTCTCTTCCCCTAACACTTTCTCCTTGGGCTTTCATAGAACCAAACACTCTTAAGTTTTTCCTTTACAGAGAGCCAAACTTCTCAGTCTCCTTTGCTGAGATTTTGCTTTTCCTCTGATCAGTTTTTAAATGTTGAGGAACCTGGGGCTCAGGCTGGGCCTGTCCAGCCACATTCTCCCTAAGTTGTCTTCTGGTCCTGTAGCTACAAACACTATCCATATGCTGACAGCTCTCAAGTCCTCTCCAGCCCCAATCCCTTCCCGAGTTCAGGGTCATGTATCCATTTAGCTTATTGATATCGCCACTTGGATAAGTAATAGTCATCTGAAAGTTCATCATAAAGTTCAGTTCAGTCACTCGGTCATGTCCGACTCTTTGCAACCCCATGGACTGCAGCACACCAGGCTTCCCTATCTGTCACCAACTCCCGGAGCTTGCTCAAACTCAGGTCCATTGAGTCAGTGATGCCATCCAACCATCTCATTCTCTGTAATCCCCTTCTCCTCCTGCCTTCAGTCTTTCCCAGCATCAGGATCTTTTCTAATGAGTTAACTCTTCACAACAGGTGACCAAAATTACCAGGCTTAAAACTCCTGATTTTCTCCCCCAAACCTGTTCCTCCGCCAGTTAGTGGAGGCATCATTCACCCAGTAATTCAGATCATAAATAGTCATGCTTGATCCCTCTGTTTCCTCATAAACCACACCCAATCTGTCAATAAGTCCTGGTGGTACAGACCCCAAATTATGTCTTGAATCCAAGACAGTGTAGGGGCTCCATAAGTATTGAATGAAGTGTCAGGAGTGCTCGGAGAAGGCAATGGCACCCCACTCCAAAACTCTTGCCTGGAAAATCCCATGGATGGAGGAGCCTGGTAGGCTGCAGTCCATGGGGTCGCTAGGAGCCGGACATGACAGAGCGACTTCACTTTCCCTTTTCACTTTCATGCATTGGAGAAGGAAATGGCAACCCACTCCAGTGTTCTTGCCTGGAGAATCCCAGGGACGGGGGAGCCTGGTGGGCTGCCGTCTATGGGGTTGCACAGAGTCGGACACGACTGAAGCGACTTAGCAGCAGCAGCAGAGGCTGGGGGTTTTCTCTGGTGGCTCAGTGGTAAATCCACCTGCAGTGCAGGTGACGTGGGTTCAATCCCTGGATCAGAAAGATCCCTGGAGAAGGAAATAGCAACCCACTCCAGAGCCTTGCCTAGGAAATCCCAAGGACAGAGGAACCTGGCAGGCTATAGTCCATGGGATCGCAAGAGTCCAGCATGACTCAGCGACTAAACCACTGCCAGAGGGCTGGGACCATACCCTGAGCTACGTCAAACCAACCACCCACCGCACCCCCTGGCCCAGAGAGGTCAAGTAACTGTCTCAGGATCACAAGCCAGAAACTGCTAGAGTCCCACTATCCTTGTTTTGCTTACAGTAATGGGGCTGAGCAGGAAGATCATTACCCTTGGTATGAATGTGTGTCTTCTCCTACTCCATCCTGAGCCAGGATGACCTGCTCAGGGGTCTGTTTCTCCAACTGGTCAGTGGGCTTCCCCGCCTCAGAAGGAGCCACGTTTTATTCATGTTACACCTCCTGGGTACCCAGTGCAGCCTGGCATGGGCCTGGCATGTTGCATTAAATATTTTATTTTAAAAGATACCTACGTCCACTAGAATGGTTAAAAGAGAAAATACCACATGTTGGTGATCAGAGAGAGCAAAGCAGAATGCTCAAACACTGCTGATGAAAGTGTAAATTGATACAACTACTTTGAAAGTCTTGGGCAGAACCTACAACAGCTGAGTATACACTTCCCCTGTAATTCAGTACTTCCACTCCTGGGTGGATAGTCAGCAGAGGCATGGGCATAGATTACAGAAAGACACGTGCAAGAGTATTAACAGCAGCACCGTTTATAGTAGCAAAAAACAAAACAGAAACAGCCCAAATGTCCATCAACAGTAAACTGTGGAACAGTCACATAATGGCATCTTCAGAGCCGTCAGAATTGAACAAACTATTACTACACACGACATGGATGAATCTCACAAATACAAGGCAGAGTGAAAGAAACCAGACACACAACAGCAGACTCTACATTATTTCACATGTGTTAAGTTCAGAAATAGGCACACTGCCTCTGTGCTGTTGGGGACAAAGGAGGGGACGAGAGGGAGACTTCTGCAGAGGGTCACGTTCTGCTTCCTGGTCTAGGAGCTGATTAGATGGGTGGGTTGCTTTGTGACAATTCATGGAGCTGCACACATGATTTCTGCACTTCCCTGTATTATACTATACTTCAATGAGGAGTTTTAAAGTATTCCTGATTATTTCATCAGGAAAGTTCCCAAGAATGAATTTTCTCTGTTAAGGCAATTTATGAATTTTTGGCAAGTCACACTATTGTGGGTTGGATTGAATTGGGTCCCACTAAAATGTTGACATCTTAATTCTGGCTACCTGTAATATGGTCTTTATTGGAAATGGGGTCTTTGTAAGTGTAACCAAGCTAAATTATATCATATACTGGATAAGGATGGGCCCTAAAATCCAATGAGTGCTGAAGAAGAGGGGAGGGGCTTCCCTGGTGGCCCAGTGGTTAAGAGTCTGCCCTCCAATGCAGGGGACACAGGTTTGATCCCCGGTCAGGGAACTAAGGTCCCACATGCCACAGGGCAACTAAGCCTGCGAGTTGCAACTGCTGAACCTGAGGGCTCTGGAGCCCATACTCCACAACTCAAAAGAAGTCTGCACACCGCAACTGAGACCTGATGCAATCAAATAAATAGAGGTTAAAAAAAGAAAAGAGGAGGGGAGCCTGGAGACACATAGACACACAGGGAAGAAAGCCATGTCATGTGGGGCAGAGAGATCAAAGTTGTGCAGCTGTACACAAGGAAGGCCCAGTCCTGCTGCCAGCGAGAAGCTACGAGAAAAGCGTGGAACAGATTCTCCTTCAGAGCCCCCAGGAGGAACCCAACCAGCCAGTACCTTGCCTCCTGAACTGTGAGACGTTTCTGTCGTCTTAAGTCTCTAGGCTTGTGGTAACGTGTTAGGGCAGCCCCAGGAATCTAATATAAGGACCAGATTCTAAGCAGGATGACCTTTTGATCCCTACTCAGCGTCTTGGTAGAAGGCAGGAAATGTTCCCAAGTGGCAGTTATTATTTAATCATTTTGATAACTCTCCTGTCGACTGAGTCACCTCCCTGACCTTGCCCTGCAAATGGCTGAATCGGTCCATTCCCCCGAGGAGGAAAGATGCATACTGAACCTGGAGGCTCAGGAAGGAGGAGAAAGAGAGAGCAGAGGAAAGAAATGCGGCACAATTTTCAAATATCATCAATCCCAATCCTCAACTATTAAGTTTATAAAAAGATATTATTACCCTTTCTATTTATCTCCTTTCTCATTACACAATAATTCAGGCTTGCTTTACAAAAATCAGGAAATAGAGGAAAGAAAGAAGTGATTCATAATCCACACCCCAAAACATCCACTGCTTACATTTGAATGTATTGCTGCAAGATATTTTCCTTTTGCACGTATTTATATATTTTTTTTTTACAAGAGAAATACCATGCCTTCCTAATTGCCTCCATGGCTTCTCTCCCTTTTTCTTGATAAACACGGGTTTTAAAAAATACCCCTGAGACCCATTCTGCTGCCCACACACACATTTCTGCTTTTGTTTTCCATCACACAGTCCTCGCCCTGGGCCCCTTCCTGGACCAACCCATTCTTTCACACAAGGAGTCAATTCTCTCTCCAGCCCTGAGTTCACATGGGGAGGCCTGCATTACAATGCATATGGCACCAGGGAAAGGGGTGTTTTCCAGAGGCTTCTTTGTTATGGTTGTTACCTTTCCCCAAATACAGATTTGCTTTTGCTTGGAGACCTCAGGTGCGAAGAGTTGAGTTAATTATGCTCCTCCATGCAAGACATAATTATCCTCAACACCAGGACGGAGAACTCCTATATTCTTTTACACGCCAAGTCCCTACTCCCCGGTCCCTTCCCCTGTTCACATCCATCCTGGAAGATGATGCTGGGAGGCTTCCATTTCCACCTCCAGACTCACTCCACATTTCTTTCCGTCCACTCCAGGCCCCTGGAGGCTCATCTGTAGGGTGAACATGAACAGCTTGCTTGCCCCCTGGCTTCTCTTTTGGGTTTGGCCAGTGAACAGCACCATCAGGAGAGTCAGAAGGTGGCAGGAAAGAGAAGCTGGAGTATTTGTCCCCTTAAACTACCAGGGAGTAAGGTCCTCTGGTGGGAGCAGATGTTGGCCGTGCCCCACAGCTTCTACGGGGTGCTCCTCTCCAGGGAGCTCTCTCAATTCATTTGGCCCCTCAAGTCTAGGGCGCAGCGAGGTCCCAGGGCTCTCCGTAGCTCCTGGACACTTTACCATTGAGGATTGCTTTTCGTAACACTGCTCCCACCTCTGTAAATAGTTCTTGTGTTAACTCCCCTATTATATAATATGTATATGCCCATCTATTCCTTGCCTGGATCTTGGCAGATATACATATGTAGGTATCATCGTAAATTATGGAATGTTCCTTTGTGTGTACATGTGTGTGTTCCTATGCATTTAATGCTTAGAATATTACCATCTTCCAGATCTCACCCTGTTTCTTATTCATTTAGCAGAACACTGTTTCTATGGCCTGCATTCCCTTGACACTCCAGGTTATTGCTTCTAACTGCAGGCGGCATTGCTCCAGGCATCTCTCCTCTTACTTCTCCAGCCCCTATTGAGGAACTGCCTCCAGCTTCCGGTGGTCACATGCAACGTCATGATAAATCCAAATTTTCATCAACTTTTTAACCCAGTATTTTTCAGTTCTTTTCTTGGTCTCAGTTCTGTATTTATGCCAAGCACAGCCATTTCATGAGTAAATCACAGTGCTCAAACCTCAGGTCTATGTTGCTTCACTAAACAAAGTGACCTTCAGTTCACAAAAGGTGCTTTTGAAATGTGTTTTCCCTGATTTTTCCAGAGAAAAAAAAAATTTTCCAGTCTTAGGTTGTGTAATAAAAGAACTGAGAAGAATCACATAGGCTACCATTTATTGAGCACTTCCTATGTGCTGGGTTCTCTTCTAAGCCCATTCTGCGCTGTAGCTTGTTAAAAGCCTGGGAGAGGAGGCAGCTTGGACTCACTCCCAGGGCTGATTGTTAAATTTTCAAGACTTTTGCAATCCAGCTACTAAACACAACAATTATTAAAAATTAAATTATGTTAACCCATAATTATTAAATAAGTTTACATTAATGACAAACGAGCTAAAAATCGAAGACTCATCAGTTCCTACTTATTTTACTACCTTAACTATTCTCCAGGCCGAATTATATCTATTGTATCTGGACAGTGGAAATATCATATAACAAAGCACACCTCTTTCCAACTCCCCGTTCAAAGATGCTACACCGGTATCTTAAAATCGGCTGTGGTGGGAATATTTGTGGAAATCAGCAAGTGCTACAAATCAGGAGCTCCCCCATCCCCACAGCTGGTGAAGCGCTTATCAGCAGTGTGACAGCCTTATGAGAATGGTACATTTTCATTTTACAGATGAAAAAGTGAGGTTTAAAGGGGTTAAAGAGATATCTCGTATCCTAAAGCTACTGAAAGGTAGACTTGGGATTCCAGTGAGAACTCATATAACTCCAGGCCACAGCCACCCAAGGGATTCATAGACCAGTGGGGCAGACATGGTGACTGAAAGGTAGGGTTTTGTTGTATGGCACCTGCAGGCAGAGCAGGAAGCTAGGCACGGGGGGGTTAAGCTACTTGTCCAAGATTATATTCTTAGCAAAAAGAAAGAGGTGGGGAGTTTCAAATCAAAGACTCCTGGCCCTAGAACCATCCCCTTACCCACCAGCCTCAGATCCTCTAAGGCACCAGGAAGGACAGGGCCAAAGTACCATTTTCTCTGTCCCTGCGTGTCCCTCCTGCCTTTCCCTCTCTCTTGCCATGTGGTATCCTCTTTATGTTTCTCCATGCACTAGCTTTATTTCCCTCTCTCTGCTTTTGTGCATCTATTTCTGCCCTCAGTTCCCAAGTCCCGGATTCAAGAACCTGCCCAGGCTGATGACTGTTCCGGAAAATACCGAGTTCCCAAGACAAGGTCTTCCTGGCCCAGCCTGGGTCACGTAGCTGTCCCTGGTTTAATCTATGAGTGCAGCAGGGCTGCTGGGTGTGCACCCTACCCCCACAGGGAAGGAAAGCAATGCTCGGGGTCGGGGGTGGGCTGAGCAGACACCCAGGTTGTGGGTACAGCCTTCTTCCCGGGTACCCAGTCAGTAGGACCACCGGGATGCTCACTTGGGCAAGAAGAAGGATAGTGATGATATTAATCATGCTTCTAGTTCTTAGAATGCACTTTCCATGCCCTGACTCAGCTAATACAACAACCCCATGAAATGCATCTTATTATCATCATTGTCAACCTCATTTTACAGAGGAGTTAACTGAGGCACAGAGAGGGTCAAAGTGAGGGGCAAGGCCAGGATTCCTGTCCAGCTGAGTGTCCTTAAGGCCGGCCTGCTTACCTGCTACACCTATAATCACTGCTTGCATCTGCCAGACCTACCTTTCAGGGCTGTCGGGAGGACCGAATTAGATAACAGTGCCTTGGGGAGCCTCCTAAGCTCTCTAAAAGCGAGAGTCCCTCCTCGGTTTCTGTGTCATCCTTCATGCTAGAATCAAGGCAGAGATACAGAAGCAGATGTGGGGCACATTTTAGGTCAGCCTGCCCTACCTAGCTCTCCTTCCACGTTCCCACCAGGAGACTCACCCGCGGGCCTTAAACCATGTCTGCCAAAGGACTCCAGTAAACCCTAAACATGTAACTCAGGAGAGGCAATTAGACCACTAGTCATGGCTAAGATTTCTCCAGTGGGGGCTTCAGGGGAGCAGGAGGGAAGGTGAGTGGAGCGTGCACATTTAATTCAGAATAGCTGGGGGAAGCAGGATTCAGGTGGAGAGGAGCAGGGCCCAGAGAGGAGCCTGGTGGAAGGCAGGGGACTGCAGAGTGGATGCTGGACTCTGCAGCAGGGTAAGGGTGCTCTGCAAGCAATGGCATCCAGCCCCAGCCGTGTCTTTTTGGGGTCTTAGCCATCAGCATCACCATGAGCTGGAAGAGGCCCAGCATTGTACAGGTGGGGAAACCAAGGCCCAGACCTACTGAGGACCAGGCCATCATGGTCTCTTTTCTGGTTCACCATGTGACCTCTGTCAGCCCTTGAACAAAGCCCTGGATATGTTCTTCCAGGAAGGCTCTCCCTGCCTGGGGCAGACCCCAGAGCGTCACCCCCAGGGATACACAGGCAGAGAGACAAGGGGCCCCCAACCTGAGTTTCCTCAAGCCCCTCCACTTCCATTGTTCTTGTTGGATCAGAAGTTGTGCCCGTGGGGCAAGAACCTTCCTTCTCCCCGTCACTTTACAAGAGAACTCCCAACCCTTCTGCCTGGCAGTCAAGGTCTCCCCCGCCCCTGTTCATCAGCCTTTCTGTCCTTTCTTTGCCAATAATGGGCAACACCTCCCACCACCCTGGCACCCAGAGCTGCATTCACGGTGGCTGAAGTTCCATGTTTTATATCCTGTCTTCACAATGAGTTCGTCAGCCTGAGGATGGCTCCCAGGTAAGTCTTTTCTGTGCCAGTCAATGAGGCTTTTATTTATCCACAGTCACGTCGTCTTCTCTCCTCCTCCATGTCTGTTCCAAACCTCTATTCTTTTCACCCCAACAGTAACAACGGGGAGAGCTGCCCAGCATGGAGCCTCGGCCTGTTAGGTACTTTTATCCACAGTTTCTTAAGGAATCCCCAGCAGGGGGGAGCATGGTCTCTTGTTTTGCAGAAGAGAAACCTGAGGCTCAGGGCTCCTAACTGGCAGCTGGCAGGGGGTGAGCAGCAGATAAAAGTTCCGGTCCTTGTCTGCCTGCCTCTAAAGCCCCTGCTATTGCAACCTCCACCCACTCACTTTGGTGAAGAACATTGAGACCACCAGGTGCCTACCATCTTCACTTCCTGCCTCGAAAGGCATCTGTGTCCACATTCATGGTCACCTCCCTTCCTGTCTCAGGGGATGACTATCCCAGCTCCCCAGTGAGTCCAATCTCTCCTCCTGCGCTCTTTTCCCACTTAGAGTTTAATTTCATCCCACTTGCTCCAAGTTTAAGTTTAAGTGAAGTCGCTCAGTCATGTCCAACTCTTTGCAACCGCATGGACTGGAGCCTACCAGGCTCCTCCGTCTATGGAATTTTCCAGGCAAGAGTACTGGAGTGGGTTGCCATTTCCTTCTCAAGAGGATCTTCCCAACCAGGGAACTTGCTCCAACTTGCTCTAAGATCCTACCCCATAAACAGCTCCCCTTTCTGCGTCCTCCTCTTCAGGGCGCCCCACCCCCCAGCCCCTTAAGATGTTCAAGTCTCTTCCATTATTCTTCAAAACCAACAGAGGAAAAAAACTTGATCTGATTCCTCAAAAAGTTAACAATAGAATCACCATAGACCCAGTGTTTCCACTTCTAGGTGTATACCAGAAAGAATTAAAAACAGTTTAACACTTGTACACAAATGTTCATAGCAGCTCTACTCACAATTCCCAAAAGGCAGCGGGGGGAAAAAATCCAGATGTTCTGAAACTAGAAAGAGGTGATGATTGCACAACACTGTGAAAGAACTAAATCCCACTGAACTGTCGACTCTAAAATGGTTAATATTTTTTATGTCCTGTGAATTTCATCTAGATAGAGAGGGAAAAAAATCTTGAGCCGTGTGAACCCCTCTAGCTATCACCCATCTTTCTCCTCCTGAGTCACCAACTGTCTTGAACATTAGTCCGTATCCACCATCTGGGCTTTCTTGTTCCTGATTCACTCCTGAACCCACTTCAATCTGGCTTCTCTGCCTCCGTTGCCTCCCTGAGGCTGTCCTGTCAAAAGCTACTAATAACTTTGTAATCATCAGCTTCAATGACTACTTTTCAGCTCTTACCATAATAGTCCCTGACTATCAGACTAATACACCCTACTGTGCTATGGGTGTCTGGTGGGCAACTCACACTTAAAATGTCTACACCTAAACCCCACCACCCCCTTAGTCAAACAACCTGCCTGTGCAGCCACTGCATCTGTTGGCATCAAGAAAAGAACACCTAACTGAAAGGGATTTAACCAGAGGACTGCATTATTGCATGTATCTAGAAATTCAGAGGAATGCATTTAGAATTAGTTAATTCAGTGTCTGATGGACCCAGGCATGTAATTTCCATCTTTTGATTCAGTCATCTGCAGAATAGTGACTTCCTTGTTTCCTTACCACCTCTACCTCATGTTTGCAAGACGGTTGCACAGTTCCAGACATCACATTGTAGACATTTTAATAGCCACAAACAGCAGAAGGAGAGGTACATTTCCTAGCAGTTTTCTTACTCCATTGGTGAGGATCACTGATTTAGGACCTAGCTTCAAAAGAGACTGACCAAGCACATATTTAACTTTCTTTTAAACCTTTGCTATGGGAAAGAAGGCTTCCCTGGTGGCTCGGTGGTAAAGAATCTGCCTGCCAAAGCAGGAGACATGGGTTCAATGCCTGGGTCAGGAAGATCCCCTATAAAAGGAAACGGCAACCCACTCTACTATTCTTGCCTGGGAAATCCCATAGACATGGACAGAGGAGCCTGGGGGCTGGAGTCCATGGGGCTGCAGAAGAGTCGGACAGAACTTAGCAACTAAACAACAACAATAACAACAACGTGGGGAAGAAGTCTGTGCCATTTACAACAAATGTTGGAGACTACTGCCCGAGCCCACCACTAAATCCTGCATATTTTATCTTCTAAGTAATTCTCCAATCTGCTTCTTTCTCTCCATACTTTCATTGCTCTGTTGAGGCCTTATCTATCATCTCTAACTTGGCTGATGAGAAAGACCACTCTTAACTGGTCTCCCTGCCTCCAATCTTGTTGCCTCAGCACCCCCGCCTCCAGCAATTCCTTCCCCAACAAAGCTACTGAAATGCAAATATGATCATGTCACCCTCCTTAAAGTCTCCTTTGCCATCAAAACCAAGTCCAAGCACTTGGCAGTCCACACTAAGTCCTTCATGGCTTGGTGCCCCGTTGATGCCCGCAGCATTCATAAGGCTTTGGAATACCAAATATAGTTCGTTTTCTGCTCACCCCATGGCCTTCATACCTCCTTGCCTTTGCCTGAAACACGTTCCTCCATCCCTCCCTACTCCTCTCATCTGGCAAACTTTATACTCATTTTGTTGAATTCTGTTCAACTGTCACCTCCTCTAGAAAGCCTTCTCAGAACTCACCACCTTCTGTGTACCCAGATTTTCCCCTGCCTGCCTTTATCTCTATACTTTGCACATTACATATAAATTACCACTCCACCTGCTTAGATTGGGTGACAGGAGAGTGAAGATAGTTTCTTTTTTGACTTGATATTGCTAGCCTCTAGGAGGGGGGCTGGCACCCAGCTCCTCAGTAGAAGTTCACTGAACTGAACAGAGACTGTCAGTCACCTCTAGCTTACCGATCTCTCTAGCTCAACCTCCACAACTTGTAAGCGTAACAGGTAGTTACTAATGTTGCCTTATCTCCTTTGGAACAAGGACCATGTTTTATACCCTGTGCACCCTTCATAGCAGGAGCCTTGTACATGGTAGGGACCCAATAGGTATTATTAAAGGATATAGGAATGATTCTGTAAAATTATTTACATTTGACCCTTAAACAGTACAGGAGTTAGGGGCATCCATCCTCCACACAGCCAAAAATCCAGGAATTTACACATGCACATGGTTCTTCCACATCTACAATTCCTCATGCCTGGATTCAACTAAGCTTGGATTGTGTGGTGGTGGTGGCTTAGTCACTAAGTCATGTCTGACTCTTGGGACCCCATGGACTGCAGCCCACCAGGCTCCTCTGTCCTGGAATTTTCCAGTCAAGAATACTGGAGTGGGTTGGCATTTCCTTTTCCAGGGGATCTTCCTGACCCAGAGATCGAACTCACGCCTCCTGCATTGCAGGCAGTCTCTTGTATCGCAAGCAGATTCTTTACCACTGGAAGTCCTTGCGCTGTGTAGTGCTGCAGTAATTACTACTGGAAAAAAATTCACAAGGACATAGACCCGTGCAGTTCAGACCCCTGCTGGGCAAGGGTCAACTGCATATATTTTTAAGTTGAGTTTTATTTTTACTTTTCCTTTTAATTTTAAAATTAGAAATTATGACATTGTAGAAAATGTACAAAAGATTAAAAAAGCCTGAAGGAAAAGGTAGAATTCACTTATGACCTTTCAACTTACATTAATGTTGGAATGAATGTCCTCTCTGTCTTTTTTATGTGTAAGATCTTAGGGAGTGGGGAGAGCAGCTGTACACCGTGTGTGTTTAAAGCCCACTGTTCTCTGGGTCTCCTGTGGGCTAATGGACTATTAGGATGGCCACTTTAGCTGGGTCTCACTTTTTCACACTGCGGGCAAACACTGGAGATCAGCAGTAAAGGCCCCTTGATTTCTGAAAATCAACCCTCTGTCCCTCCAGGTTCTTCTGTTAGTGGGAAAGCAGATGGAATGCCTCGTGTATGCATCAGAGATCCTACATTTAAGAACGATTTGCTGAGAATCAGCCATAAGAAGCCTCCGGCAAAGGAGACATGTATCTTGCCTCTTGGGAAAGGAAGTTTGCTCCTCTGGGGCAAGGCTTAAGGAGGTCCCCCAACAAGGAGGGGTCCCCAAGTGACGACCTGGGCTCAGGCCATTTCGCTAGGAAAAGCCTGGGATGAGTGGGAAGGAGCGTGAGCTGAGGGGTGAGGAGGATGCCTAAGAATATAGACGAAGCAGAGTCAGCACTGCGAGTGGGAGGAGAGGGTTCTTGTTCTAAATCAGCTCCCATTTATTGATCACTATATGCAGAAGGTGTTGAGATTAGCGCAGGCTTCTGAGTGACACCCACTGGAGTTTGATTTGTGGACAACTTGCTTTTTGCCTCTCATGATTCTTTGGATCATCAGCTCAGAACCCCTTGGTTTTTTAAAAAATAAACAAATTATTTGTATTCATCTGGCTGTGCCAGGTCTTAGTTGCAGCATATACACTCTTCGTTTCGGCCAGTGAGATCTAGTTCCCTGACCAGGGATGGAACCCAGGCCCCCTGCATTGGGAGCACAGAGTCTTAGCCTCCGGACCACCAGGGAAGTCCCCCTCCTTGCTCTCATGTGTGTAAACTTCTGGGTATTGGTTTAAGTTTTTGTTCCACCCTCAATTATCTGGGGCAGGTTTCTTACTTTTTCTGAGTTTGAGTGTCTTCATCTGTAAAATGTGATTGTGGTAAAGACTAAATTAGATGAGTCCGTGAAAGTTCTTGGGTCTCAGCCCCGTTAAACTATTTCCGCTCCATCTCTCTTGATTTTGAGTCATTTTTCATTGCCGCTTTTAGCAAACCCTGCTGCATGTTCATTTTTGGAGGCTTCCCTGACTTGGATGCTACCTGATTTTGACCTGGAATTCCTAGATACCTGCCCCAGGGCCCTCACTTAAAACCTTGTTTCCAGCCCTTGCACAGATGTTATCTCCCTTCTTACAAGGGCAGAGGCGAGTTGTCTTGATCTGATTCTTCATGGACACCCGCTGTTCTGTACAATGAAGCACGGAGTTGGTGACACTGTAGAGCTGAAGTCAGCAATGGGACGGCCCTGGGTTCCCTGAGTTCCCCACACATGACCATTTGGGTCTGCCAATCCCCGGGTTAGAGGATGAAACAGGCTGACCAAGGCTTCCTACCATCAGAGCTGGGTGCACATGTGTGCGTGCATGTGTATAGATGTGTGTGTGTGAGTGAAGGTTTTGTCCTTGTTTAGGGGTTTTGAAGTGACCCCAGGAGATCCTGGACCATCTTAGATCCACCTAGCTTTCCAAATGATTCCTCAGTTTCCAAAAATGGCTTCCAGAATTGATTCCATCTTCTAAGGTTGTTCGCCTCTTATGCTTAACAGATAGCTGCTCTTCCCTCTTTCCCTCCCACCGCTGAACCCCCCTCCCTCCAAATGAGGCCACACTCATTTTGACAATAGAGACTATGTTTGTTTCATTTTCATACCCCCTGCCTATTGTTGGCCCATCCTCTCCACACACAGGTACACTCCACAAGTAGCATTTTGACCGACACATAAGAGGTGACCATTCAATATGTGATAAAGGAATAAAACCAGGGTAAGCTTTAGGGGGTGGGGTCCTGATCTCTCGCTGAACTCAAGGAGTCCAGGCAGAAGTTGGAAGATCTTGTATCCTAGCCCAGCTCTGCCAGTATGTAGTAATGATGATGATACAAATAACAGAATAAGAGCTAACATTTATTCACCAAATTCTACATTGCTGTACGTGCAAGCTCTTTCCAGCCTTTGTTACCTAACTCAGTCCTTCCTACAACCCTTAAAATAATAATCCTTACCTCCATGTTGGCTTTTATCTGGAGGCTCAGATAGTAAAGAATCTGCCTGCCATGCAGGAGACCTGAGTTTAATCCCTGGGACAGAAGATTCCCTGAAGACAGGAATGGCTACCTTTTCCAATATTCTTGAGTGGATAATTCCATGGACAGAGGAGCCTGGCAGTCAGCAACTAACACACACACCCCTCCATTTTACAGAGGAAGAATCTGATGCTTAGAGGAGTCAGTTCACTTGCCCAAGCCACCACTCCTCCACCCTAGCTAATAATTGGCAATTTGACCCAGCTGGGCTAGCCTGGCATCTGAGCTTCTTTACTCATGTGCCACCTCTCCTGCACCTCCTTGCCCCTGGGTGACTTTGGCCAAATCACTTCTCTCTGGGCTGTGCTGGCCTCATCTGTGAATGGAAGGCCAGGGGACAGATGACACGATGACTAAGGTACCTATTAAAACTCTCTTTCCACGAAATCAGTAGTAAAGCCAACTGGTAACCACTCCTGTTTGCACAGGCTTTTACAGTTCATAAAGCCCTTACTCATCCTTCTCATTAAGCAGATTGCCTTGGAAACAAGATTTGCCTACATGGTTGGACCAGCTCCCCAGAGTCACTGCTCGAGAAGTCTTGGCAGGAGGGGGCACTTGCAGGAGCATGGCTGCCTGGGCTTACCCTGAGATCCAAGGAGGCACTGGCTGTCCTTCCCAATCAGGTTGTCTTCCCAGAAGCAGGGGTTCTTATCAAGAGCGAGAGTGGTTAAACCAGTGAAGCCACCTCCTTACACAACCTGGGCAAGGAGGGATGGGCAACTGGGCAGTGAGGTTTTTAGAAAATACCTCATTCTGGACAGAAATGCTGTAAACAGCTCCAGGAGGCTAGACTCACCCAGCCCCAGGGGCTATGGGAAGGGGTTTGTCATCCATTCTGTGTGGTTCACGCCATTCATTCACTCATTCATTCATCCAACAAACAGATATTGAACATCCATGATGGGACTTCATTGCACTAGGAACTTGGAATAAACGATGATGACTCCTTCTCTTAAGGACCTCATCACTGGGGAAAGATGATTTATCCAGACAAACAGATAAATTCAACAATGCAGCATTCTGGCTGAGTGACCCTAGAACAACATTGCATGCCTTCTCTGAAACTGTTTCCTCACCAACCAAATAGGGAAAATAATATCCTATCTCCTGCTTCATGTCCTGCACCAGCATCCCACATCCTAGGGGGGGCTTCCCAGGTGGTTCAGTGGTAGAGAATCCCCCTGCCAATGCAGGAGACTCAAGTTCGATCCCTGGGTTGGGAAGATCCCCTGGAAGAGGAAATGGCAACCCACTCCAGTATTCTTGCCAGGATAATCCCACAGCCAGAGGAGCCTGACATGAGGTCGCAGGGAGTTGGACATGACTGAGCAACTGAGCAGGCACACACATCCTATGGATCACTTCTTGTTTCTGAAACACACCAGACACTTCTATTCCCATCCCTTTGCCTCACCATTCCTGCTGCTCTCTCTGCCTGGGATGCCCCTTTCCCATTCCTGTCTTATAAATTCCTACTCTACCCCAGCATCTAGCATAGTTAGAAGATGAATAAATATTTGCTCAGTGAATAAATCCCTCAAAATCCAGTTTCTCTCTCCCCAACCCCCACCCCATTCCTTTTCTCCCTCCCACCACCCTCCTTCCTCTCCCTCAGTCAGATCTGATTCCCCCAGGCAGAGCAATTATTTGCTTGTCTCCCCATTAAAATGCAAGCTTCTCATGTGCAGACACCATGAATGACACAGAACCTTAGCGGTTAGTAAACATGAGTAAAAGTGAAAAACAAGTTGGTTGGGAAAGGTATTATTATCTCCATTTAATAATGACTCTTAGGTTTTGAAAAATCCCAAAGAACTTGCGAATCATCCTGGAAGGTTAAGTAACTCGCCCATCACCCAGGGCCCCAGCAGCCTCATTTTCTGACCTGAATCTGAGCCATCAGATCACAGTTCTCCTTGGCATTTAAGAAAAAGGACTTACTTCACAAATCCTAAAGCACGTTTTCCAATATCTCAGAAACTGGGATGTGGTTTTCTTTCTTAAATGATCCTTAAAATAACAATAATATATTTTATAAGCAACGTGTCCTTAGATATAAGATCTGTTCATATAACTCAATAACAGGGAAAGCTGGAAGCAACCTGCACTTGGCAGCTGTTGATTAAAGAAGTGAAGCACTTTTATGTAATTGAATAATACAAAATAATGATAAATATGTCCATAATTATGATTAATTATAAATTGTGTGTGTATCAAGGAAAACCACTGTGATACTTTGCTTTACTAACAAATCTTTGCTTAAATCTGATTTTTTCTTCTTTTTTTTTTTTGATGGCTTAGGTGCATTTTGAAAAATAATTCTGTATTGATAGCCACCATTTGGCCACCTCATACGAAGAGTTGACTCATTGGAAAAGACTCTGATGCTGGGAGGGATTGGGGGCAAGAGGAGAAGGGGACGACAGAGGATGAGATGGCTGGATGGCATCACTGACTCGATGGACGTGAGTCTGAGTGAACTCCGGGAGTTGGTGATGGACAGGGAGACCTGGCGTGCTGCGATTCATGGGATAGCAAAGAGTCGGACACGACTGAGGGACTGATCTGATCTGATCTGATGGTGTAAGCAAGAATCACCTGAGATTAATAAAGTTGCAGGTATCCTTTCTTTGCAGCTGAGCTTTAATTACTTCAAAATAGATCATTACAATGTTATTTATTTTTGGTCATAAAATTTAAAAAACATACTATATTGAAATAGTTTCTACCTTACAGGAAAGTTCCAAGAATAGTACAAAGAACTCGTGTATGTGGGGAGCTGGGTGGGGAGCTGGGCGGGGAGCAGCCCGCATTCTCAGCCTAGGGGGAGTCATAGAGGGGACTGCTCTCTGGGTCTCTGCTCCTCTTTCTAGATCCTTTGAGAAGAAAGGCAATTCCTAGACACTTTCTCTCTCTCTCTTTTTTCTTTTTTTCATTATATCATGAACTCTTAGCCTCAGGCCCACATTTCCTCCATGAAAACCTTCACTGCAGGCTTCCTTCCACCCCAAACCCTCCACCTTCGTCACACTACCTGGGCTCCTTACAGCTCAGGTCACATGACTTTGCCATCGGGTATCACCTTGCCCCTCCATTCAGAGACCAGAATGAATGCTGTTTCATTCTTGTAGCCTGAGCGCCAAGCATGGTCTCTGACAACAGAGTTCAAGGAAGCCTAGAATGAATGAATGAGAGAAGTCGAGATGGTACAGTTGAGGCTGACCCAGACAGACAGAGGCAGAATGGGGTATCGGGATTCAGGGATTTGGTCTGAGGCAGAGGAGTGGCTGACCACCTGGTCCAGACCATCCGCGGGCTCCTGCCCGGCTGCTCACTGGCACATCACCCTGCCTGGTTTTCTCCACGGCATTTCTCACTGTCTGCTCTGTTATCTGTTGACTTGCTCGTCCTCTGTCGCCCCCACCCTGGCCCCTCCCTCAGCTGCTCCATGACAGCACCCATGCTCCATGGCCTGCCGCCTTGCTCACCACTCTCCCCCAGCCCTGGCACAGTCAGAGGCACATGGTGGGCACTCTGTAGCTCTTCACTGCGCGATGGATGGATGAATCCCTGCTCCTGTTGAAGGCCTAGGTTCTGCTCTCAAGGCCTTGTTTTTTGCCTGTCTTATAAATGCCCTTTAAATTTCAAATGTACCTTTTCCTAAAGGCCTCCTGGGGATAGTAATAACTTCAAGGTCTTTCTTCTTTTTCTCTCAGTTTTCCTTACTGTCTTCCTGTTTCCATCCGAGTACCTGCTGTGAGCTGCACACTGTTCCGGACGCTAGGAATACAGGCACGACTCCGGTACACGGTCCCGATGAGATCTCTGATGGAGGGTGTCAGAAGAGACCTGGAGGCCTGTGGGCACCTGAGATGTGCTTCCTCGTGCTCTGAGCCCTATCTGCCTTGACTCGGGACCAGGCAACTATGCCTTTTAAAACTACTTGGGAGGTTGGTTAAACGTAAGCACTGTTTACACAGCGGCATCCAGCGTCGTGATTTCTAGTTCAGGATGTTCTATTTAAACATGATTAGTTGAAATTCTCACAGCAAAAATGCTAAAGCTTTTCTAGGTAAAAGGCTTACAAATCTGTGCCACCATCTATGAGACACATGGAGGGAAATGGGGGAAGGGAGGGTCCCTCCTTTAAATATTTTTTAAAATATTTTTACTGAAGTATAGTCGATTTACTATGTTGTATTAATTTCTTTTATACAATGAAGTGATTCAGTTTTATATATATATGTATATACACATACACACTTTTTAATTTCCATTACGGTTTATCATAGGATATTGAATATAGCTTCCTGTGCTATACAATAGGACCTTGTTGTTTATCCATTCTATACCTAAAAGCTTACATCTGCTAATCCCCACCTCCAACCCCATCTCTCCCCCAACCCCCTCCCCCTTGGCAACAAGTCTGTTCTCTATGTTTCTACTCCATAGATAGATTCATTTGTGGCATGTTTCAGATTCCACATATAAGTGATATTGTGTGGTATTTGTCTTTCTCTTTCTAACTTATACTTTGCTTAGTATGATGATCTCTTTGCATCCATGTTGCTGCAAGGGGCTTTATTTCATTCCTTTCTCTGAGTGGTTCAGTTTAGTTGCTCAGTCTTGTCTGACTCTTTGCGACCCAATAGACTGCAGCATGCCAGGCTCCCTATCTATCACCAGCTCCAGGAGCTTGCTCAAACTCATGTCCATTGAGTCGGTGATGCCATCCAACCATCTCATCCTCTGTCATCCCCTTCTTCTCCTGCCTTCAATCTTTCCCAGCATCAGGGTCTTTTCCAGTGAGTCAGTTCTTCGCATCAGGTGGCCAAAGTACTGGAGTTTCAGCTTCATCTTCAGTCCTTGCAATGAATATTCAGGACTGATTTCCTTTAGGATGGACTGGTTGGATCTCCTTGCAGTCCAAGAGACTCTCAAGAGTCTTCTCCAACACCACAGTTCAAAAGCATTCATTCTTCAGCGCTCAGCTTTCTTTGTGGTCCAACTCTCACATCTATACGTGACTACTGGAAAAACCATAGCTTTGACTAGGCAGACCTTTGTCGGCAAAGTAATGTCTCCGCTGGTTGAGTAATAGTCCATTGTATATATGTACCACATCTTTATCCATTTGTTTGTTGATAACATTTAGGTTGTTTCCATGTCTTGGCTATTTTAAATAGTGCTGCAGTGAACATAAGAGGGCATGTATCTTTTTTAATTATAGTTTTGTCTAGAAGTCTTCCCAGAAGTGGGGTTGCTGATCATGGTAATACTGTTTTTAGTTTCTGAGGAACCTCCATATTGTTTTCCAAAATGGCTGTACCACCTTATGTGCCCACCAACAGTGTAGGAGGGTTCATTTTCTCCACACCCTCTCCAGCATTCATTATCTGTAAACTTTTTAACGATGGCATTCTGACAGGTGTGAAGTAGTACCTCACTGCAGTTTTGATTTGCATTTTTCTAATAATTAGCAATGCTGAGCATCTTTTCATGTGCCTATTGGCCATCTGTATTTCACCTTTGGAGAAATGTCTGTTTAGATCTTCTGCTCATTTTTCAATTGGTTTGTTTGTTTTTTTGTTGTTGAGTTTTAGAGTTGTTTGTAAATGTTGGAAATTAAACCCTTGTCATTTATATCCTTTGCAATATTTTCTCCCATTCTGTAGGTCATCTTTTTGTTTTATTTATAGTTTCCTTTGCTGTGCAAGAGCTTGTAGGTTTGATTAGATCCTATTTGCTCATTTTTGTTTTTATTTCTATTACCTTGGGAGACTGACCCAAAAAAAACGGTGCTATATGTCAGAGAATGTTTTGCCTATAATCTCTTCTAGGAGTTTTGTGGCATCATGTTTTATATTTCCTTCTCTTCTTGAAAATAAAGTGGAAAAATTCTTCCATGGATGTGGGGGAGATGGGTTAAGGAACATTTTTGATCCATTATATATTTTTTTCATGGGATTTCCCTGGTGGCTCAGTGGTAAAGAATCCACCTACCAATGCAGGAGACATGAGTTCTATCCCAGGTCTGAGAAGATCTCTTGGAGAAGGAAATGCAACCCACTGCAGTAGCCTTCCTGGGAAACCACATGGACAGAGGAGCCTGGCGGGCTGTAGCCCATGGGCTCGCAAAAGAATCTGACTTTAATTAGTGACTAAACAACAACATGTTTTTCATAACTTTATTCTGATTATAAAATTAATCCGTGCTAAATTTGAGGGAAGAAAACAGACCGATATAAAGAAAAAAACAATTTCTCTAAATCCCAACCCCCTGCTAGATAATAAACTACCAATGTTTTTGGCACATTCTCTTTAGTCTCTTCTTTAAGCATGAGGTCAGGTGTAGATCCTTGAGATTGTGCTGCTTGTATAATACCATCCTTTGTTTTTCCACTTGGTATGCCACAAGTATTTTCCCACATAATTAAAAACACATTATCAGGAAGGGAAGCAAGTTGCAGCGTTACACATTTAGCCTGCTAAGTCACTTCAGTCGTGTCCAACTCTGTGCAGCCCACCAGGCTCCCCCGTCCCTGGGATTCTCCAGGCAAGAACACTGGAGTGAGTTGCCATTTCCTTTTCCAATACATGAAAGTGAAAAGTGAAAGTGAAGTCGCTCAGTCATGTCCGACTCTTAGCGACCCCATAGACTGCAGCCTACCAGGCTCCTCCATCCATGGGATTTTCCAGGCGAGAGTACTGGAGTGGGGTGCCATTGCCTTCTCTGACACATTTAGCCTAGTACCAGGAAAAACAGTACCCAAAATAATGATGTGTATTTTCTATGCACACATGGAAAGTGTTTTTGTAAAGCTCTGATGGACACACTTCAAACTCAAAGTAGTGGTTACTCTGGAGAGGAGGAAGAAAGAGACAGATGTAGGAAAACAGGGGACATTAGCTATACCAGCAATGCTCAAGCTGAAAGAAGAGAGAGAATTTTAAGTTTTTAAGTATAACATATATAATTGAAATTATTTTTCAGTTAAACTTTATTATGTGCTCAGCTGCTCACTTATGTCCAACTCTTTATGACCTCGTGGACTGTAGCTCACCAGGCTCCTCTGTCCATGGGATTTCCCAGGCAAGAATATTGGAGTGGGTTGCTGTTTCCTTCTCCAACTTCTACGGTTCAGTTCAGTTCAGTCGCTCAGTCGTGTCCAACTCTTTGCGACCCCATGAACCATAGCACGCCAGGCCTCCCTGTCCATCACCAACTCCTGGAGTCCACCCAAACCATCTCCATTGAGTCAGTGATGCCATCCAACCATCTCATCCTCTGTCGTCCCCCTCTCCTCCTGCCCTCAATCTTTCCCAGCATCAGGGTCGTTTCAAATGAGTCAGCTCTTCGCATCAGGTGACCAAAGTATTGGAGTTTCAGCTTCAGAGTCAGTCCTTCCAATGAACACCCAGGACTGATCTCCTTTAGGATGGACTGGTTGGATCTCCTTGAAGTCCAAGGGACTCTTAAAAGTCTTCTCCAACACCACAGTTCAAAAGCATCAATTCTTCAGCACTCAGCTTTCTTCACAGTCCAACTCTCACATCCATTCATGACCACTGGAAAAACCATAGCCTTGACTATATGGACCTTTGTTGACAAAGTAATGTCTCTGCTTTTTAATATGCTATCTAGGTTGGTCATAACTTTCCTTCCAAGGAGTAAGCATCTTTTAATTTCATGGCTGCAGTCACCATCTGCAGTGATTTTGGAACCCAGAAAAATAAACTCAGCCACTGTTTCCACTGTTTCCCCATCTGTTTCCCATGAAGTAGTGGGACCAGATGGTAGTCTTCATTATATTGTTTAATTTTATGTGGCGGCACCTTGTTTTACTGAAACTTTCTTTTCAGATGAGACATCAGAATTGTGTCAAATTCTAGGGACTCCTCTGGTGGCTCAGTGGTTAAGACTCCATGCTCTCGACGCAGGGGGCCCAAGTTCGATCCCTGGTCAGGGAACCAAGATCCTGCCATGCTGTGTGGCACAGCCAAAAAAAAAAGTATTGTATCAAATTCTTAACTATTTTCAATAATTTTGTGATGAATCTCTCTGTGTACAAATCTGTCTTAATGTTTGGTGATTTGCTTTGCATGAATTCCTACAAGTGGAATTCTCAATGTCCATCAATTTACACCCTGCCAAGCATGGCATGCTAGCATCCACCTCACATCTTCACAAAACTGAGTATTATCAGCTTTAAAAGTCATTAGTAATTTGGTGCTAACTTGCTTGATTTTAATTAGCATTTCTCTTTTACTAGTGGATCTAAACATTTTTTGGTACACTCATTAGCCATTTTCCCTAAGGAAGGATGTTCCTTCCTCAACTTAAAGGGGAGAATGAGAGACAGACATTGTTCAAGGAGGGAGAAGTGGGGATCCACGCTGAACAGCATTTGTTTTCATCCTTGGAGGTTTCTTCCTTTCCCTGCCTGGGAGAAAGAGAAGCTGAGAAAAAGCAGCTTGGAGGCCAAAACAGCAGAAGTAACATCAGCTATGAGTCAGCCTGTAGCTCATAAAGTTAATGTTCTGAAAACTCAGCTCTAACATCACTAACTTGCCCACGCCTTCATCTTCACAACACCTGTCAAGAGAAAGTCCTCCTAATGGAACCCAGCCACCTTCGTAAGCGTTTTCCTTCATCTGCACGTCACATCTTCCCTTCAATGGACCACGTGCCACCCTTCAAACACACAGCCCGAGTCCTACTCTTTCCTTTGCTCACATCATTATTCCCTCCACTGCTGTGTCTTCTCTCCTTGATCCCCTCGTCAGTCTTCCCTTCCCTTAAGAATGATTCCAAAGGTCATTTCTTCTTCAATTGTGATTTTGCTCATCCCCTAAAATTCAAGGGCCTTTTCATTTCTTGCAGCTTCCATTTTTTCTTGAGGCAGGAGTTAGAGACAAAGATTTTTTCAAACCCTGGTTTGTTGGGGTCTCCCACTTTCTACATGTGTTCCTTGGTTAAGTTATCAAGGAGTCTGAGTCTTTAATCAGGAAATTAAATGAGATCATGCAAATAAAGTATCCACAGCTCCTGGCATATAGCAGAATGTTCACCTGCTGTTAATTTATACCTTGGATCATTTTGTCTTGCATTAAAGTAATATAGACCATTTTCATACCATCTTCAGCTTCTTTCTAGAGACTTTGCAGGAAGGAGCCCAGTTCTTGCATTTTATATGCCCTTTGCACCATATCTGACACAACGCTTTGTACTCAGTAGCTATTCAATGCATAGATGTTGAATTTGGATGAGATTAAAGGCAAATCATTTAAAATTTAATTTTGACCAAAATTTGATTGGTAAGTGAATGGTCTGTACACAGTTTCTATAATAAATAAACCAAGGAAATAAAGAGAAATGATTGAGCGTGACCTAGGGTTCCAAGGCTGGATCTTCCACTCTTTAGCTGTAAGATGCTGGAAAAGCCAGCATCTTTATTTCATGTAGAAGTCCTAGTTCCTGTGTCTCTGAAGGGAGATCTTATTAGAACCTACTTCATGGGAAATCTCCTAGGGAAAGGATCATACATAGACAGTGCAGGGCACATAGCAAAGCTATCATTTTATGGGCATAAAAGAAGGCAAAGGCAAAGAATTAAGAGAACTAGAGTTACTGATAAGAGATTGAAATACGTGTCTCACTAGTCATATTTTCAAGTCCCTAAGAATGTTATAGTGTTTGTTTAAACTTTGCCTGTCTAGTGTTTTTTGGGAGAGAAATATTTTATTAAGGAATGAAATGTTTTAAATAATATGAATTTTCTGGACTTTTCTGAACCTTGATGCCACCATCTTAAGTCTTACAGAAAGCTTATATCCTGTAGCTAGGATGACGAGACCGTAGCACAGTTTCGTTGTCTTCATTCATTATTGAGTGTATACCATGTGTCAGGCATGTAACAAAGCATTTAACAAAGTGCAAGGGCAACACATTTTTAAAAGTTTCAAATTAATCTTTTTTGGTATTAAAGCTATAAAATAAGAGTCATGAGATTTTCAGAGTTATAGTGCTTCTCAATTTGGAGGAAATGGAATATTTCTAAACTGAGTAAGAAGCCAATAGGGAAATCTGGCTCTGAATCTTTAAGAAAAAAGGAGAGTTCACACAACTTAACCATCCATTTGGTCTTCCCTGGTGGCTCAGTAGTAAAGAATTCACTTGCCATTGTCAGAGACTGGGTTCAATCCCTGGGTTGGGAAAATCCCCTGGAGAAGGAAATGGCAACCCACTTCAGTATTCTTGTCTGGGATATCCCATGCATAGAGGAGCCTGGGTGGGCTACAGTCCATGAGGTCACATCAGAGTCAGATGTGACTTACTGACTAAATGACAATAAACATCCATTTAGAGTAAGGAAAGGAGGAAGGGGAGGGGGAGGGAGGGAAGAGAGGAAGTGAGAAACAGTAAGTTTGTCTCTTCAAGTGAGAAAATCAGGAAACCATCTTTTCCTCCACCACACCATTACTGAACAAAGATTTGCTCAAAACCCTCCAGGAGCTTTCCACTGAGTGTAGGAAAAATTCAAAATTCTAATATCATGTAGTGGATAGTATTTGTTGCTTACATATTAAATAATATTCATTCTCCCCTTCCCAACAACACCTCTACTTGTTTGTGTAAACACTTAACTCCTAATTTCAGAGGAGATTTGAACTGTCTAATCCTCCAATGCATGGCAATCTCTGGTAATTATCAATGGTCCTTAATCAGTAAGGGAGTCTGTTGCTTCAGTTATTGCTGGCAGCCACTTTGTGACCATGAGGAGGAACATGCTGAGAATGACCGAGCAATGAACTAAAGATTCTGGCTCCACTCTGAAGCCACCCAACTCTGAAGCTCTCATAATGTTAGATCGTAAACTTTATTATATAAGTCAGTTTGGGCTTAGCTTTTGTAACCTGCAGCAGCAAAATCACTATAATGGTTATACACACTCTGAGGCCTTCTTACACGGTGCCTGCTTGTCCTGCCACGTGGTGTCTTACCACTTGATCTCGAGGCTTTCATGCCCCGTTCTCCTTTTGGTTCCTCAAATATATCCTGCTGTGTCTTTTGTCCAAGCCTTTAAGCATACAATTCTCTCTGTGGCTGGCTAATTCCAACCAATCCTTAGGACTTTGCCTAAATGTTACCTTCTCTGGAATCCCCTGGAGAAGGAAATGGCAACCCACTCCAGTATTCTTGCCTGGGAAATCCCAAGGATAGAGGAGCCTGGTGGGCTACAGACCATGGGGTCAAAAAAAGAGTCGGACTTGACATAGCGACTAAATAACAGCTACTAACTCCTAATCTGAGCTGAGCTGGATGTCATTCTCTGAGAGGTAATTACACATTATTGAGCTAACCTATTAACAGGATTAATTTATTGACACAGTATTGTATGGTAGGTTAATCAATAGATTCTAGAATCAGATTGCTTGGGTTCAAATCTAGGTTCTGCCTCTTATTAGCTGGATGATATTGAGCAAGTTACTCAACCCTCTTTGGTTTGATTTCTTCATATAGCAAATGGAGATAAGAGTACCCTCCCCATATATTTTTGTGGACTAATTCTGAGGATTAATGCATTAATACATTAAAAGCACATAATGCCAGTACAGAGTTATTTTTGTCATCATCACTGTTGCTAGAGAGGCAGTCTAGTAGAGAGGAAAAGGATCCAAGTCCCAGACCTGGATCACCAAGTAATTATCTATTGGCACCTCAACATCTGCCAGGCTTCTCTGGGTCTCTGTTTTTCTCACCTCTGAAAGGAGATTCCATTCTGTCATGTATATTCATTTATTCAATAAATGTTTATTGAGTACCATCCCTTTTATCATTATGAAAGTTCCCTCTTCCAGTGACATTTTTAAAAAGTCTATTTTGTCTGATATCAGTATAGCCACTCTGGTTCTTTTATGATTATTGTTGGCATAATATATCTTTTTCCATCCTTTTCTTTCAGCATTTATGTTGA
This sequence comes from Bison bison bison, assembly GCF_000754665.1. Lineage (NCBI taxonomy): Eukaryota > Metazoa > Chordata > Mammalia > Artiodactyla > Bovidae > Bison > Bison bison. The sequence continues at coordinate 1,575,046 of NW_011494680.1, forward strand.
ACTAGTGTTTGTCTCCTATACACAGCATATCGTTGAATATTCTTTTTTTTTTTTAAGTCCTATCTGACAATTTCTGCCTTTTGATTAGATTGATGGGGCTTGCTTGTAAACATTGGAGATACTGTAATATAACTGAATGCTGGGAAAAGGGATCCAGCCAAAGGAGGGGTGGGAAATGTAGGGGAACAATGAAAGTGAAGGTAAATGTAGTAGGTTCTTGAGAAGATCAGCAAGGAGAGGATCCAGAGCTCATATGAAGGAAGTTCTTGCAAAAGAGATCCTTCCTCCGTGATGCCAGGAAGGAAATAGAGGATGGGTACAGATGCAGATCCTTTATAAGTGTGATGGTACAGAGCTCTAAGCATCCACATATGGTGTTTTCTATATTCTCTTGTGGTACGACTCAGGAAATATAATTAGGATGGAAGTACTTCAAAAGCATTCAAGATACACAAAGCAGTGTTCTCACTTCTTCAACCCCTTGTCAGCTAGCACAGAGTGGAGCTCTGAATAACAAACTGAGACCTGAAGACAGCTGGGTTTTGAGAGGATGGACGCAGGAAATCAGAGGCAGGCAGGGGAGGTCTGAAGCCCTGAGCTTGACCTGCTCATGACTTGGACCAAAGCCAGGGCTGAGAAGGCAGTGTGAAGAAAAAGAGGCTCCCGTGGATTTGTGCCTGATTCCCTCTTTCATATGGGCCCAACCCTGCTGGCAGCGTTCACTGGTTCTGAGAAAAGAGGGCTCTGGGTTTGCCCAATCATTGCACAACATCCTGTCATGTCCCACAACTAGAGGCTGCTCATCACCCTGGGTCTAGTGATCCGTGCTGATAAGCTCTGGTGAGCAAGCCTCAACTGGGCCACGCTGACTCCTCATCCTGACTGAACTGCACAACCTCACAGGCCCGAAGGCTCTCCCCTCACTCACAGCCCAACCCACTTCTGATTCACCCTGCTGTTCAGTGGAGACGCGGGAGTCTGCTGAGCAGCTGAGCAAGCGCTCTGGCTTAATGCGATTTCGTGACAAATATTCTTCTTCTTAAAATTTTTTTGACAGAAATACAAGTTTATTGTTGAAAAAGCAAAATATACATTAAAAAAAATCAATCAGCCCCAATCCCCACCCAGAGGTAATAATGTTAACTTTTTGGTATATGCCCTCTCTCCATCATGGGCTTCCCAGGTGGCTCAGTGGTCAAGAGTGTGCCTGCCAGGGCAGGAGACATGGGTTCGATCCCTGGATTGGGAAGATCCCCTGCAGAAGGAAATGAGAACCCACTCCAGTATTCGTGTCTGGAGAACCCCATGGACAGAGGAGCCTGGCGGGCTACAGTCCACGGGGTCTGAGAGACTGAGCGGCTACACACACATGCATGTGCTCTGGGTCATGTACGTATGTTTCGATGGAATAATATGAACACAAAGGCGGGGGTGGGGTGGGAAATGGAAATCAAGTGCTTTAAGGTCTTTGTGTTTTCTGGGAAGTGGTAAAATGTGCATTATGTGGAAGTGTCCTTTATATTAACAGTAATAAGTCAAAGATGCACATTGAAATATCTAAGTGACTGTGAAAAGAATGGTAAAAAGATATGTAACTGAACAAGCTGAGATAGAGGGAAAATGAAGTAATAAGGAGGAAGAAAGGAGAGGAAAAAACTGAAAACATGACACAGAAAACAAATAATAGCATAATAGATTTAAAGCTGAACACATCAGAAACCATACTAAAAGAAATAGGTTAAATATATCAATTAAAATGCAAAGACTTTCAGGCTGGATAAAAAGGAAAACAAAATTCAACTTTATGCTACTACGAGGGCTTCCCTGGTGGCTCAGATAGTAAAGAATCTGCCTGCAATGCTGGAGACCCAGGTTCAATCCCTGGGTCAGGAAGATCCCCTGGAGAAGGGAATGGCCACCCACTCCAGTATACTTACCTGGGAAATCCCATGGATGGAGGAACCTGGCAGGCTACAGTCCATGGGGTCACAAAGAGGTGGACATGACTGAACAACTGAGCACAAGGTATGTAAGGACTCTGAAAAGTTGGAAGGAAATGGATTGGAGAAGATATAACTAAGGAAATCTGGAGCAATGCAAAGGAGACTTCAGATCCAAATGTGTTATTAAAGATAAAGAGGGAAAGGACTTCTAATAACAGTAGAGTAAGGAAGCAATCTCCTCCACACAAAGAAGCAATAATAAACTGGGCAAAATTATGAGGGGCACTGGAAGGTGACTAAAGGCAAAAAAAAATGTTGAGAAGTATTTATTCTTGAAAAGCTACTAGCACTACAGATGAAAATGGTAAAAGTCTCTGGCCTTCTTACCCGGGCTACTCCTATTCAAGACACTTTCAGCTCAGTAGGGGGGAAATATAGCTTTATCAGGCCTTCCCTGATAGCTCAGTTGGTAAAGAATCCGCCTGCAATGCAAGAGAGTCCTGGTCGATTCCTGGGTCAGGAAGATCTGCTGGAGAAATGATAGGCTACCTACTCTGGTATTCTTGGGCTTCCCTTGTGTTTCAGCTGCTAAAGAATCTGCCTCTAATCCAGGAGACCTGGGTTTGATCCCTGGGTTGGGAAGATTCCCTGGAGAAGGGAAAGGCTACCCACTCCAGTATTGTGGCCTAGAGAATTCCATGGACTGTATAGTCCATGGGGTTGCAAAGAGTTGGACTTGACAGAGCAACTTTCACTTTCAGTTTTATTACCCCAGAACTGGCCACGGAAACCAGCAATTTTGATGCCAGCAGAGGATGGATTTGAATGAGGAGGCAATGCTTTCCCAGCTGAAAGTGGTGGGATTGGGTGAGAGTGGGCCAGGAAAACCCACAGCTTTGTTGTCCCGGCTCAAGGCAAGCAATGGAGCAGCTAGAGGTTTAGTAGGGGAGAACCTGGAAACAAAAGGGTTATAGAAGAGCTGAGATAAGGTCTCCAGACATCCCTGACTGAATGAGGAGCTACTCCTACCTGAAGGAGACAAGAGCCAATCTGGCAGAAAGGAAAAGCATGGTAGATTTAAGCCTGAAAGCCTCCGTAACCATATTAAAAGAAAATGGGTTAAATATTCCAATTAAAATGCAAGGATTTTCAGATTTTGATAAAAAGAAAAACAAAATTCAACTTTATGCTCCTACAAGAGGTATGTAAGAACTCTGAAAGGTTGAAATAAAAGCCAGGGAACCTTGAGAACTGACTTTGACCCAGTAAATACAGGGAGTAACAGAGGGTGGGAGGCTCATAGGTTTCAGGTGTCTGAGCATAACCTCTGCCCAGATTATTGATGATGACTAAATTATGGAGACACAAGGGTGACTTCTCAACAGCCGGGCTAAAAAGAAACCACAGTGAAGTCCAGAGTTTCTAAAACGTATCAGTCACAATGTCAAGGATACTATCCAAAATTAATTCGTACATATAAAACAGAAAGTGTGACCCTGTCTAAAAATTGCTTAAAGAGAAAAGACAATACATACAAACAGTCCTGTAACTCCTGTAGAGCATGCATCTGTTTCGTGCTGGGATCCTCAGATACACCCTTGAAGAAATCTTAATAGCTGTACAATATACCACTTAACAATATGGACTTTGGAGTCAAACAAAACTGTATTTGCATCTTAGCTTCGATACATACAGGTCACTGATCTCAGGTTCCTTCTTTAACTCTTTGAACTACAATTTCTGCACCTGTATGATGAAAATGAGAGTCCGTACTGCATAGGTGGTTATAAAGACTAAATGAAACGATAAACAGGAAATGCTCAGCACACAATAAATGGCAGTGATTAGTGTTGTGATAGGGAAGGGGGTCAAGTTTAAGCTGCAAATGGAGGTAAGTGTGAAAATGCACACAGGCTTGGAGCCTCCTGTAGTGAGAACAGGCTATCAGTGAAGAAAGCCTTCCAGAGACCAGCAGGACGACATCCCAAGCTTCCTTGGCTCCCTTGGAGTGGTTGCAAGACTTTCACAATATTAATAGGAAAGAAAACCAATTGCCTTTCTTCTGTTTATTAGTGTGAGACTCTGGAACTCATCTGCCCAGCATCTTCCTCCTTGCTCCCTCCTGCAAGTCACAGCAGGCAAGTGCTCTCATGCCTGTGCTGAGAACATCATGGAGGAGAGAGCAGGATGTGGCCAGGAAAAGGGCTGGCTTCCTCTCAGACTGCCAAGAGCAAGGGCACCTAAGATAGAAGGGGAGTTGAGCTTGAGGCCAGAGAGAAGCGAAGGCAACATCAGCCCTCTTTCAGCAGCTGCAGAGAGAGAGGAGAGCAGCAGTTACCAGCCCCTGTCTTTAACTTGTCTTTCATCTTCCACTTCCGTTTTCTTTTCTGACTTCTGAGCCTGACTTTGTTACAACTCTATGAATTAATTACCTACATTTGCATATTTATTCATTCACTCTTTCATTCATCCTTCCAACCATCTACTTACCGATTTATTCACTCGTTGGTTCATGCATTTATTCAAAGACTCATCCATTTGTTCCTTCATTTGTTCATCCATCCTTCCATTAAAGTAACATTCATTGAGAACCTTCTTATGGCCATTTGTCAGGCACAGTGCGATAGTGTGCGGACAGGAACAACTTCTCTCTTAAATATACCATCGAGTCCCCAGGACTTAGAAAGAGGATTGTGGGTTGCCAAGATGAGAATAAACAATCCATGCAGAGGGAGCAACATTTGGAAATGTACAGTGATGAGAGGGTATGGCTTCCTTGCACAGCAATAAGAAGTTCCCTTTGGCTGAGCACAGGGTCTGTGGTGGAAGAAGACAGAAGATGGGGCCACCTAGTGTGAATGTGGCCTTGGTCCTCCAGGCACCAGGCAGTTCACTGGTTTTCCATCAAGAGAATGAGATGCCCGTGAATTTGGGGAGAACACTTCTGAGAGAGGAGAAACTGAAGGACGGATAATCAGCAAAAAGATTTAGGTTGAGGTCACTCTGATGGAGATGAAGATGCAGTATTGGTGGGATATTTCTCAGGAAGGTTTGACAGGTCATGTCTTCAAATTTCATCTAAAGAAATGGGATTATTTTTAGGGGGGGCAGGTAAAGCACTTTTACATTGTAGTCTCCATTCACAGAACATATTAAAGCCATTAGCCTATCCAGAACGTTAACTATTGCATGGACCCTTAGATGATAGTGACCAGAATGACTTCCTTGAAGACAGCACAGACTTACCTGCAGTCCTGAGAATAATGAAGGCTTGGATTTAAAGACCTGTTTTTCTGCTGTTTCTTGAAGAATCTTCAAGATGCTCTCATTTTACAAGTGAGAAAGTGAAAGTGTTAGTCCTTCAGTCGTGTCCGACTCTTTTGACCCCATGGACTGTAGTCCACCAGTCTCCTCTGTCCATGGAATTCTCCAGGCAAGAATGCTGAAGTGGGTTGCCACTCCCTTCTCCTAGGATCTTCCCAACCCAGGTATTGAACCCAGGTCTCCCGCATTGCAGGCAGATTCTTCAGTGTCTGAGCCATCAGGGAGATACATACTAAGAGAGGCCCATGAAGATTAACTACCTTCTCAAGATCACACAGCTTGAAAGAGTTGAGTATAGAACTTGCACCTACTGATGACTCCAACCTTTCTACAATATTGTCAACTGTACATTAATGGGCCAACAAAGGTTCGTCTAGTCAAGGCTATGGTTTTTCCTGTGGTCATGTATGGATGTGAGAGTTGGACTGTGAAGAAGGCTGAGTGCCGAAGAATTGATGCTTTTGAACTGTGGTGTTGGAGAATACTCTTGAGAGTCCCTTGGACTGCAAGGAGATCCAACCAGTCCTTTCTAAAGGAGATCAGTCCTGGGTGTTCTTTGGAAGGAATGATGCTAAAGCTGAAACTCCAGTACTTTGGCCACCTCATGCAAAGAGTTGATTCATTGGAAAGGACTCTGATGCTGGGAGGGATTGGGGGCAGGAGGAGAAGGGGACGACAGAGGATGAGATGGCTGGATGGCATCACCAACTTGATGGACGTGAGTTTGAGTGAACTCCGGGAGTTGGTGATAGACAGGGAGGCCTGGCGTGCTGTAATTCATGGAGTCGCAAAGAGTCGGACACGACTGAGTGACCAAACTGAACTGAATCAGTAAGATTACTTAGGTAAAAATTATAGACACAGTATACAAAGAAAATAATTGCTGTTATAAGAATCAAATTTCCAAACAGACATTTCTCCAAAGAATACATACAGATGGCTAACAAACACATGAAAAGATGCTCAACATTGCTCATTATTAGGGAAATGCAAATCAAAACTACAATGAGATATCACCTCATACCAATCAGAATGGCCATCATCAAAAAGTCTACAAACAGTAAATGCTAGAGAGGGGTGTGGAGAAAAGGGAACACTCTTGCACTGTTGGTGGGAATGTAAATTTTTACAGTCACTATGGAAGATGGTATGGAGATTCCTTAAAAACTAGGAATAAAACCACCATATGACACAGAAATCCCACTCCTAGGCATGTGCCCTCAGCGAATCAAAATTGAAAAAGACACATGTGTCCCATTGTTCACTGCAGCACTATTTACAAGAGCTAGAATATGGAAGCCACCTAGATGTCCATTGACAGATGAATGGATAAAGAAGCTGTGGTACATATACTCAGCCATTAAAAGGAACACATTTGAGTCAGTTCTAAGGAGGTGGTTGAACCTAGAACCTATTATACAGAGTGAAGTAAGTCAGAAAGAGAAAGATAAATATCATATTCTAAAGCATATATATGGAGAAGGAAATGGCAACCCACTCCAGTGTTCTTGCCTGGAGAATCCCAGGGATGGGGGAGCCTGGTGGGCTGCCATCAATGGGGTCGCATGGAGTCAGACACGACTGAAGTGACTTAGCAGCAGCAGCAACGCAAATATATGGAATCTAGAAAAATGGTTCTGAAGAATTTATTTGCAGGGCAGCAATGGAGAAACAGACATAGAGAATAGACTTATGGACATGAGGAGATGGGAGGAGAGGGTAAGATGTATGGAGAGAGTCACATGGAAACTTACATTACCATATGTAAAATAGATGGCCAAAGGGAATTTGCTGTATGGCTCAGGAAACTCAAACAGGGGCTCTGTATCAGCCTAGAGGGGTGGGATGGGGAGGGAGGTTCAAAAGGGAGGGGATATATGTATACCTAGGGCTGATTCATACTGAGTTTTGACAAAAAACAGCAAAATTCTATGAAGCAATTATCCTTCAATAAAAAATAAATTAATTTTAAAAAAAGAATCAATTTTCCATAAACTTTCTTTTTCACTGCTTTAAAATGTATTTAAGGATTACACACTTGAGCATATACCTTCAACAAATAAGCTTTGTTGTCAGAGGCATCGAAAGGGGGAAATCTAGGGACTTCCCTGGAGTACCTGGATCATTCTATGCAGTGTCAATGCCATGCTTCTCCTTATGAAGCAATTTTTTAATAAAAGTAGTATTCCTAATAGTAAAATACCTGAAACTGCAGATAAGACAAAAAGAAAACAGAAATCAGTCAGAATCTCTTTACCCACGGGTAACCTCTGTTAACACCTTCGTGTCTATCCTTCCAGTCTTTGTTCTATGCATTTAAATAGCCAGGAAAATGGGACTGTATTACCCCAAGAGATTTATAATCTTTCAAAACACTTAACAATACAGCATCAATGACTTCTAACGTTATCATCGCCTGATCTTTAATAACCACATGATATTTCATCATATGATCATCTTTCAGTTTATTTAATGAAGTCCCTATTTGTGGGTTTGCAGCTTGGGGTTACTTTTTGAACAATGTTTCAAAGAACCTTCCAGCAGATGTGGTGAGCCACAAGGTATGCCAAAACCTAAGGCTTTGGTTTCCCACATTGATGTTGGTGCTGTATCTCATTGTGCAGAGGTTCAGCTTACACAGAGGGAGACTGTGCTTTCACGACAGACTCTCTCGGGGACGGGGACCTTATCAGGAATACATCACAGACTGAGGACCTGGGACTTCCCTGGTGGTCCAGTGATGAAGACGTTGCCTTCCAGTGCAGGGGGTACCGGTTCAATCCCTAGTCAGGGAGCTAAGACTCCAATTCCTCCTGGCCCAAAAGAACAAAATATAAAACAGAAACAATATTGGAACAAATTCAATAAAGACTTTAAAAATGATCTGCATGTTGATGTATGGCAAAACCAATACAATATTGTAAAGTAATTAGCCTCTAATTAAAATAAATTTAAATTAAAAAAACGATATGAATTAAAAAAAAATCTTAATAAAAATAGGGCAGTTCAGTTCAGTTCAGTCGCTCAGTCGTGTCCGACTCTTTGCGACCCCATGAATCGCAGCACGCCAGGCCTCCCTGTCCATCACCAACTCCCGGAGTTCACTCAGACTCACGTCCATCGAGTCAGTGATGCCATCCAGCCAGCTCATCCTCTGTCGTCCCCTTCTCCTCCTGCCCCCAATCCCTCCCAGCATCAGAGTCTTTTCCAAAATAGGGCAAGTGCCTACAATTTTAATGTGCATCTAAACACTAGAGAGAATTTAATGTGGATATGTATCGCTTTCAGTACTTGGGTTCAAAAAACAAATAGAAGAAATTCGTAATCAAGGAGATGTGATTCAGCTAGTGTGTGTGTGTGTGTTAGGGGACAGTAAGGTCGATGGGGTAACGAGGCTGAGGCGGAAGTAACTTGGGGCGTGTCAGGCTGCCTAGAGCAGGAGAACGAACAAGGCGTGGGCAGCATCAGGAGTTCGGCTCTCCTGAGTCAGAACGCTGCGGAGTAGCACAGGCAGTTCTGGGTGCCCTAGTTCTGGAAAGATCCAGCAAGGTAGTGTGAACCGAGAAGAAGAGGGGCAAGGGTAGGAAGGGTCCCCTTGATGGTGCTCCATGGCTGATGGCTAAAGGCATTGACAGTGTCTGGGGGAGACTTGGGGCCTGTGGTCTGAGAATCACTAACCACCCAAAAGGTTGTTGATGAAACCTGTTCTGTGGTTCCCCAAACCCAGGACGTGTACTGAATGGGAGCCTTAGGCTGAGAGATTTCAAGTCAGTCCAAGGAAGAACTGTCTAACAATCAGAGCTGCTAATAAATCAAACAGAAATTTTAGAGGGAGCACAAGAAACTTTGGGCCGTGGTTACCTCCAGGGTATGGATGCCATCATCAACTCGATGGACATGAGTTTGAGCAAGCTCTGGGTGTTGGTGATGGACAGGGAAGCCTGGTGTGCTGCAGTCCATGGGGTTGCAAAGAGTTAGACACAACTGAGCAACTGAACTGAACTGAACTGCCTCCAGGGAGGAGGGACCAGTAGGATGCACCATTTGAAATTACCCTTTTTGCATTTGAAAATGCTTTTAAACCAAGGGCATGGATTACATTTATGATGAAGAAACTAATTTAATAATGCAACATAACAGAAAGGAAAATCAAACAGATTTACCAGCTAAGGCATTTTGGTGCAAGCGTCAAAATCCAACTCTGGCTTCTAAGCAGAACAAGGGAAAAAAGGGATTTAATGGAAGGATGCAGTTGCTCACAGAAATGAAGGGAAGGCTGAAGAAGGTCAGGAGTCCTGGGGCTGCCTGGAGCCCTCATAGGTGGCTTCTCTGTGCTGTGACTCGGCTTCATCAGCTTTCTGGCCCTATGTCTCTTGGTACCAGACACAGATTCCAGCAGGAAGCAGTCACACTGGCCTAGTTGGGGATCATATACCCATCCTCTTGCTGACTGACAGCCTCTAGTAAAATCACTTGAAATGGTGTTGGGCAGATGCCCAAAGGAAACTTGGGATGCTGTTACCAAAGGAGGAAGGGATGTTGAGCAGGCAAAACCAAGCCATTCATTACATGCATTTATAATGAATGGAGGGCTTCCCTGGTGGCTGAGTGGTCAAGAATCTGCCTGCCAATCCAGGAGACACGGGTTCAATCTCTGGCCTGGAAAGATCCCACATGCTGTGGGACAACTACGCCCATGAGCCGCAATTACTGAGCCTCTGCTCTAGAACCTGGGAGCCGCAATTACTGAGCCTCTGCTCTAGAACCCGGGAGCCGCAAAGACTGAAGCCTGAACACACAAAAGCCTGCACTCTGAAATAACAGAAGCCGCTGCAGTGAGAAGCCCTCACACCACAATTCGAGGGTGGCCCCTGCTCGCTGCAACCAGAGAAAGCCCGAGCAGCAACAGAGCCCCAGCACAGCCAAATAAATACAATTATTTTTAAAAAACGTATAATGAATGGAAGGGCTTCCCAGATGGCACTAGTGGTAAAGAACCCGTCTGCCAATGCAGAAGACATAGGAGATGTGGGTTCGATCCCTGAGTCAGGAAGATCCTCTGGAGGAGGGCATGGCAACCCACTCCACTATTCTTGCCGGGAGAATCCCATGGACAGAGGAGCCTGGTGGGCTACAGTCCATAGGGTTGCACAGAGTTGGACACGACTGAAGCGCCTTAGAATGCACAATGAATGGACGAAGCGATCTCAGGAAGCAGTGATATCTTCATCCTTGGAGGAATTCTGGACAGACAGGATGAGCACCTGCTGACAAAACTGAAAGGATTCGGCCTCTGGTGGGGTTTGATGATCCCACATCAACATCCCTCCCAGCCCTGAAGATTTTTATTTATTTCTTATTTTTCTTGGCAGCACCACACAGCATATGGGATCATAGTTCCCCAACCAGGGATCAAGCCCGTGCCGCCTGCAGTGGAAGCATGGAGTCTTAACTACTGGCCCACCAGGGAAGTCCCCCAACCCTGAGATTTTACGGCTCTGTGATTTGGGGAAAATTCTATCTTTTGGACAGGACAGATCCAGGACCACTGGGCCAGCGTTTCTACAGCCAACGTGCATTTCAGACTCCCACAGTCCGGAGCCAACCAGAGTGAACCCATGTTCCCACTGGGTTCTGGTTTCTCATCTCTCCTTTGTCTTCTTGCTTTCAGTCCATTTTCCTTGCACTTCTGTTGCTTCTCATTTCATGGCCTTGAGGTCTCAAAGAGGTTATCAGAGAGGCCTGTCAGATTAGCTCTGGTTTAGCCTTTGCAAACTGTGTGACCTTGAGAAAATTACTCAACTTCTCTGGCCTTACATATCATTACCTGTGAAATGAAAGTAAGAATGGTACCAACCTCATGGGGGTGTGGAAGGAATTAAGCAATACATCCAAAATGATTGTCAGAGGATCTGCCATGGAGAAAAGTTTCACCGTCCCCTCCCCCTCTCCTCCTCTTAGCATCAATGTCCTCATCAACACATATTATTATTATTAAAGGAAGAAGCTCCAGAAGAATCTGCAGGAGTGATCTGGCATCTCTTTACATTCCTTGAGGAAAGAGGCCCTGTCCTGTTGATTTTCTAAATTCTCGTCCCTAGCAGGCTTCCTGGTATGTATGGGTGCTTGAAAGTGAAAGTGTTAGTCGCACAGTAGTGTCCGACTCTTTGTGGCCCCATGGACTGTAGCCCACTAGGCTCCTCTGTCCATGGGGTTCTCCAGGAAAGAATACTGGAGTGGGTTGCCATTCCCTCCTCCAGGGGATCTTTCCAACCCAGGGATCAAACCTGGGTCCTCCTACACTGTGGGTGGATTCTTTTCTGTCTGAGACACCAGGGAAGCCCACAGATGCTTAATAAAGGTCTAGAAATAAGCTAGTAAATGCAAGAATAACTGAATCAATGAATAGAAGTTGAGAATTTCAGACGGGGGGAGGGGGTTCTGTCAAAGTACCAGAAGACATCGGAGGCCAGGAGAAGAGAAAACCTTCACCCTGTCTTAAGGGAAAAAGAATAGATGAGCATGTTAATCTCAGAGTGACTCACACAGAATAAGCCCCCAAACAGGTGTCTCAGGACCCCCTTCCCACCACGAGCTGGTGGTGGAAACGTGATTGTGCAGCAGGAGGCCCCAGGGGACCAGCTTGTACTGATCTGGGTTTCGGGGCTGAAGGAACATGATGGAAGTTTTCAGAGTGAGGCACTTGGGTGATCTATTTTGGAGGAATTATCTGGAGAGCAGAAAATGAGAACTGCCTGGTAACCTTTGTGTGACGGCCTTAGGCAGGAAAGGGTGATTCCAGGACACTCATAGCCTGATTTCTCTGGCCCGGTGCGCCGAGGGGCCCCATGGGAATCAATGCTGGAAATGTGACAACGTGACAATGTGTGAGATGGACAAGTAGAGGCGACAACGTGCTCGTAGAAAGAGGTGAGATCTTAGACGGGAGGGGCTTTTTTTAAGTAAATTTTTTGTTACGAGATAACAGACATAGAGAAAAGTGATAAATCAGAAATACAACTCCATGAATTTTCTATTTAAAGGGTGAATTTCTTTATTTATATATTTATCGGTTGCACTGTGCCTTCACTGTATTGCAGGCCTTCTCTAATTGTGGTCCATGGGCTCCAGAGCGTGCGGGCTCAGTAGTTGTGGGCTTAGCTACCCCAGGGAGCGTGGGATCTTAATTTCCCAACAGGGGATAGAACCCGAATCCCCTGCATTGAAAGGAGAATACTTAACCACTGGACCACCAGGGCAGTCCCTCCATGAATTTTCAAAAGCGAACATGTTAACAGCACCGAGATGGGGAAATGAGTTTTGAACGTAGATGTCCATAAGAAACCCCTGTGACGGGGAATTCCCTGGTGGTTTAGAGGTTAGGACTCTGCACTTTCACAGCTGAGGGCCTGGGTGGGAAACTGAGATTCCACAAGCCAAGTGCCACAGCCAAAAAATTAAAAAATAAAAATTAAGGGGAAAAAACTCAACCCTGGTGTACTTTGTGGGAATACAGATTTCTGGGCCCCACGGTCAGGGATCCTGGTTCTGTAGGCCTAGCGTGTGGCCTAGGAATTTGCACTTCTGCATGTATTGCCCACGTCCCAGATTTAGATGATGGTGGCCCGTGGACTGTACTTCAAGATCCATTAGCCTTTTGAGTGAAAACATGCTTTAGAGCAGAAGGCGATGGCACCCCACTCCAGTACTCTTGCCTGGAAAATCCCATGGACGGAGGAGCCTGGTAGGCTGCAGTCCATGGGGTCGCTCAGAGTCGGACAGGACTGAGCGATTTCACTTTCACTTTTCACCTTCATGCATTGGAGAAGGAAATGGCAACCCAGTCCAGTATTCTTGCCTGGAGAATCCCAGGACGGGGGAGCCTGGTGGGCTGCCATCTCTGGGGTCACACAGAGTCGGACACAACTGAAGCGACTTAGCAGCAGCAGCAGACCTGGAATTCCACCTTTTCTTTGAATGAATAACTTGACCTCACAAGGAAAGTGGTGGCAATGGTGCTTACTCATAGGTTTGGTTTGAGGATTTAAAGGAAAAGTATGTATATCCACGAGAGCTATTTAGCATGGTGTTGGGCATACAAAAGACACCAATAAATTTAGCCAAGCAAACACACACCTACAAAGGACAGGGTCTTCCCCAGCACCCTAGGATGGTGCACAATCAAACAAGACTGAGGGCAGTGTCACACTAGGGTCAGCAACACAGGCTTGGTGTCAGACACCCTGGGCTGTGAGTTCGAGTCCTGGCTTCACCACTTCCTTGTGTGACCTTGGGCAGGTTACTTAAATCCTCTGACTCTCCATTTCCTCATCTGTAAAATGGGCATCATAATGCCTACTTCACAGGGCTATTGTGGGCATGAGATAAGATGACCCAGTAAAGCCTTGAACCCATGGCCTGGCCCCTGAGAAGAGTTTGATAAAACTTGGCGACTGCTGCTATGTATAGCTGAAGCAGAGAAGGTTCCATTCCTGAGCCATGGAAAGTTTCTCTCCAGGGACAGCCTGGAGAGGAGATTGGTCACTCCTCTGTGATAGCATGGAGCAGTGTAATGTAAAGGCTAAGGAGGGTATGTTTATTACTACCATAATTCTGCCCAGGAACCTTCCTCCAGTGTTTATACATTTCAAAGGGGTGGAGACAGGAATGGAGGGCCAGGGGAGGCTTTGATCCTGATATGGACACTTTTCTTAGCTTCTGCCAAACACAGAGGATGGAATTTGAATTCTTGAAGGATTGAGGGCATGAGTTGCTTTCTGAGTACACTTCCCATTACTCACATCTGGGGTGGAGAACTATAAATCCGGCCTTTGCAGTGGTTTTCAGGGGTCACCCCAAGGTGCTTTATTTCTGGTGAACTGAATTATACTGGCCGATTCCCTGAGAGATGGAATACAGGCAGCCCACCAGCTTACTGTTTACTCTCTCCTGCATGATACTGCCTGAGGCCTCAGCTAGAATCAGAGGTTCCAGTCCTACTACTGATGAAGCAGGTTCAGTTCAGTTCAGTTGCGCAGTCATGTCCGACTCTTTGCGACCCCAAGAATTGCAGCACGCCAGGCCTCCCTGTCCATCACCAACTCCTGGAGTTCACTCAGACTCACATCCATCGAGTCAGTGATGCCATCCAGCCATCTCATCCTCTGTCGTCCCCTTCTCCTCCTGCCCCCAATCCCTCCCAGCATCAGAGTCTTTTCCAAATGAGTCAACTCTTCGCATGAGGTGGCTAAAGTACTGGAGTTTCAGCTTTAGCATCATTCCTTCCAAAGAAATCCCAGGGCTGATCTCCTTCAGAATAGACTGGTTGGATCTCCTTGCAGTCCAAGGGACTCTCAAGAGTCTTCTCCAACACCACAGTTCAAAAGCATCAATTCTTCAGCACTCAGCCTTCTTCACAGTCCAACTCTCACATCCATACATGACCACAGGAAAAACCATAGCCTTGACTAGATGGACCTTTGTTGGCAAAGTAATGTCTCTGCTTTTGAATATGCTATCTAGGTTGGTCATAACTTTCCTTCCAAGGAGTAAGCGTCTTTTAATTTCATGGCTGCAGTCACCATCTGCAGTGATCC
>NW_011494680.1:1590008-1617146 GCF_000754665.1 Bison bison bison
GGACAAGATGCCATGATCTTCATTTTCTGAATGTTGAGCTTTAAGCCAACTTTTTCACTCTGCTCTTTCACTTTCATCAAGAGGCTTTTTAGTTCCTCTTCACTTTCTGCCATAAGGGTGGTGTCATCTGCATATCTGAGGTTATTGATATTTCTCCCAGCAATCTTGATTCCAGCTTGTGCTTCTTCCAGCCCAGCGTTTCTCATGATATACTCTTCATATAAGTTAAATCAGCAGGGTGACAATATACAGCCTTGATGTACTCATTTTCCTATTTGGAACCAGTCTGTTGTTCCATGTCCAGTTCTCACTGTTGCTTCCTGACCTGCATATAGGTTTCTCAAGAGGCAGGTCAGGTGGTCTGTATTCCCATCTCTTTCACAATTTTCCACAGTTTATTGTGATCCACACAGTCAAAGGCTTTGGCATAGTCAATAAAGCAGAAATAGATGTTTTTCTGGAAGTCTCTTGCTTTTTCGATGATCCAGCAGATGTTGGCAATTTGATCTCTGGTTCCTCTGCCTTGTACTCTTGAACAAATCAGTCACCTTTCTTCAATGTGTATAAGTCCAGCTCCGTGCTAGATGCTGCGGAGTGCAAAGGAAAATATAAGACAAGTTCCTCTCCTGGAGAGCAGGACTGCCATGCACAGTTGTGCAGGTTGGAAACTGCCCAAACCATTTAACCAAGACAGAGTAGGGGCTCAAGTCCAGCCTGCACTCTGTCACATGGGTCAGACCCGTGCCATTGCAAAAAGGTGCTATACAGGCTAGTGGCACCTTCCTTGAGAAGGTCGTATCTGGCTACTGACACAGAAATATAAATAAAAACTGCATTTCCTTCTAACATGAAAGCAAATCATTCCATTTTCTCATATGGAGGGTAGATGAGAAAACCAAATAGGAGAATAGAGATGAAAACACTTTGTGATGACATATAAAACAGAATACAGCTCTAATGATACCACAGTATAATCATCTTTTGCAAACTAGCTGTGTGACCTTGGGGAAATCACTCACCCTCTCTGGGCTTCATTTTTCTCATGTAAAATGAATCAGTATCCCAGGTAATTCTGATGCTTGTAATCAGCAGGCCCGTCGATAAAACACTGGTCCCTTCTAGGTGCAACCTCCTCTGAACCTATACCCCAGCATGCTGTGAGTGGGGGATGATTAGAAGTCCAGGAAATAATGTCATGATCCCAAACCTGAATGCTGTGACCTTACAGGCACTTAGCAGCAGTGGTTTTGTGGTTCTGTCCCTGAGCTGAACCGGCTGGCTCTGGACACTAATTACACCCAAAGCTCATAGGTCATTCTGCCTGGGCTGACACCGCCCCTTATCCTAACTGAAAGCTAGGACCAACAGGCCCTAACAGGTTCCCCCTTGGTCTTGTTGTAAACACAAGTCAGTAAATGTCAAAACAAGCCTCTGGCCAACCTAGAAAGTCTTAGTCATCAACAGGCTATAAACTTGGTCAGAATTCACTGTTTGTACATTGACCTGTTTAGTCCCCGACTTCCTCCTCTGACTCACTCATCTAACATCTACTAAGCCCGGCCTCTGTGTCAGGTACTGTGCTAGGGGCCTGGAATATGGAAAAGAATAACAGGAGAGAACAGAAACCCCCCCATCACCAAACATGCCCTCTAGTGCATAAACCACTGTCTGGAAATCAAGTGGTATTTCAGGCTGGGAATCTTTTTTTGGGCTAGTAGGTTCCAAATGTGCCAACTGCCATCTTCAACTGTGGTCTGCGTCCTAGGAAAAATAAGCCCACTTAGGTAATGGGAAGCATCCAAAGAGAGAAGAAACTCATTAACTTGGAAAAAAATGCAGCAGGGTTTCCCTGCAGGGACTAGCATTGTGTTTCGTGGACATAAGTCAGAACATTCTGCAGCTGCCCAAATATATTTCCCTCCTGTTCCGATTGAAGTTTCGGTCTTACTGTCTGCAGGTTTGTCCGAAAGCCCAGTAGGGTTGACAGCAGTTGAAACAGGAACCACAGAGCCTGGATTGCTCAGTCCGTGATGATCAGATCTCAACCATAATGTCACTCTAAGCCAGGCAGGGTTTCTTTGCCCTAAATTCCTAATTATTTGTAAAACAAACCTTTAGTTTCTCAAAGGCCTCTTCCACGGATGGGAGGGTTGGGAGGAGGGCAGGGCATGCTCTTTCCTTTTCGGTGATGGAATGGGCATGGCCAGAAATGAACTGGGGAGAACGTTTCATTAACACCTACTGTATGCTCTTTACAATAGCCTTGTAAGGAGGGACGCTTGTACTAGTTTCCCAAATGAAGAAACTGCTGCCATGGGAGATTTTTCTGATTTGCCCAAACTCACACACCCAATTATTTAAAAAAAGAAAAAGCTATCAGTTACTGGTAAATTAACAGCTACCATTATTGAGCTCATCCCATGAGTTAGGCCTGCATTAAGCACTTTTACAGATATTATTTTATTTAAGCTTCCAAATAACTCTATAAGGTGGCAATACAATTGTCCCCATTTTACAGATGAGAAAACTGGGGTTTAGTCAGGTTGAAAACTTGTCCAAGGTCATACAACTAGCAGTGTGGAAGACAGATTTGAACTTGAGTCATAGAACTGCAATTCAGAGATCCTAGACTCTTGGCAAGCTGAGCTTGAAACTCTTTGTCCTTGCTGTGTGGAGGAGCAAATTTAATTGGATTGAGGAAAATAGAAACAACAAAACAAAACACCTGTTAAATGAAAGCAATTGCTAGACTAACTTAATGCACTTCTCCCTTATTTCTGGTCTAGACTTTTAATACTGGACTGAAGTTCATGGACAGAGGATTGAAGATAGGTTAGTTGTATTGCTAATCAAAGAGCTCTTTCTCACAAACATCAGCTTCCATTACTGGGCCAACTATCAGCTGTGGGTCTGATTCAGAAGAGAGTCCCTTGGTGCCTTGAAGATCACTACTGACATATTCTTCCTAGAACTGGCAAATAAAATAAAGTCAAAGCTTATGACAGAGAGAGAGGAAAAAAAAAAAACCCAAAAACCCTCCACTGAGTACAGGGTTGCACTGAAGAAACGATGTTGGATTTGGTCTGGGGGGAAAATAGACAAGCAACTCTAACAGCAGTGATATAAGTGCTAATATATCAACAAGCAAATCTTGAAAGAGCCCAGAAGAAGAAATGCTAACATTCAAGGGTAAAACTGAAAGGTGTCACTAAAAGATGACGTTAGTTAACATGTAATATTATTTTCTTGTTTTAAATCGAGCAGTGGGCGTGCCTCCCAGCATCCATGACCCTTCCCCACTGGGTATCAGCTCTGAGTTCTGGTTGGTGCCGATCCAATCCCCAGGTCTAGCTTCAGGTCCTGGCCACAGACCCAGGAGATCCCCTGCCCATCACCCCAGTTTAAAGCTGAGTATACAATCAGTGCTGATCTAACCACAGTAAAGCCAGGACTTCTGTTTGCTGGTTTCAAGCTGAGAAGACGCTTCCTCTGTCTTTTTCTGGTGACACTTATCCACAAGGCGGGGAAACTCTGCCACATTTTGCTCCTGGGGAAGCTAGCCTAAAGCAAGACCGCACAAGGAGGACCGCTAAACCAAGAGAGCTACGGAGACGGAGCTGGAGCCCAGGTCCGCAGCCTACACACTTCTGGGCATCTTTAAGGCCTTGATTGCTTTAGCTATTTAGGATTGGGTTTTCTTTTGTCACCAAAGCATTCCAGCTGATTCGAAGTTTGTTTTTCAAAATGTACAGATATACTCACAAAGTGTTTTACTCCTAATATAATCAAGATCAAGTATCCATTGGGAAGGGAGGGGTCCTCTGGTTTTACGACAGAAAAACTAGCCCAAACTAACAAGCAGAGATAGAATTTATTAGCTCAAGAACACAGTCAGTGAAGAAACTGGGCTTCAGGCAAAGCTGAATACAGGAGTTCAGACAAAGTAACGGAGCTCAGTTTATCCGCATTTCTCTGCTCAGCTCTGCCCTCCTCCATGTGACAGCCTTGTCCTCAGACACCAACTTCCTTTCCAGTTGCAATCTAGCTCTTAGGACCTCTCATGGTCAAGTCCAGTGAGAACTGGAGACCACATCGTTGCAGTTGTCTAAGCAAACTCCTGGTGGGGTGGGGGCGGGGGGGGGTGGTGTCTCTGATTGGGCCTTGGCTTGAGCCCTGTTCCCACTTGTAGACCAAACCCTGTGACCAGGAGAGTGATCTTCCCCGTGATTCATGGCTGGAGGGTCAACTCCATGCAAAGCATGTGGCCGACAGTGGGAGTGGGTATTTCCCCTGAAACTAAATCAAGCAACTGGGGAAAGAGGCAACAAAACAACAGATGTCCCTGACAGCTCACTTGAAAATGCCTCTCGGCCAACATTCCTAAAATAACGTGGATTCACAACAGGTGGGTTTCACAGAAAAGCTTGTTAGTCATGGCTCAGAAGTCCTCTCCTGCATTTGCTAACCTAAAACCAGACACAGTTTCTGTGAGATTTTTGTTCTTCTTCCATGACGTGCGTTCATTCTTTCAACTAATGTTTTCTTTTCTTTCTTTTTTTAACCTGAGACAAATCTTTTCTTCAACTAATGTTTTCTGAGCACTGATGACAATAAAGGTAACCGTGATCATGCTTCCTAACTATTTACATGTATTACATACCTTATCTCGTTTAATCATTATGTTAGCTCATCAGGTCTTAAGTAGAGACAGTTTTGCCTCCCTGGGAAACACTGGGCACTGTCTGGAGACAGTTTTGGTTGTCACAACTCTAGGATTGCTCCTGGCACCCAGTGTGTGGGGGGTCATGGATGCTACCAGACACTCTCTGATGCACGAGACAGTCCCTCACAGGAAAGAGTGATCCTGCTCAGTGTCCACAGAACTAAGGAAGAAAACACACTCACGATGTTGCCCCTGCTTTATGAATGAAGAAGGAAGATCCGAAAAGCTCAACAAGTTGTCCAGGCTCAAGCAAGTTCAGGAGGGATGGAGCTGGGGTTTTAACCCAAAGAACTTGCTCTTACCTAGTGATTGCCAGTCTTGGAAATGGAACACAGTGTCTCTCCACCCTGCCCTCGCCCACGGTAAATTCTGGTTCAGTGGGCCAGGGCCCCCAGGAATTAGTTTAACAGGATCACAGGTGATGCAAATATAAGCAGCTAACTAAAGAGCATTTGGAAGCCTCTGCAAGGCACTACCAGAGAAGGCGATGGCACCCCACTCCAGTACTCTTGCCTGGAAAATCCCTTGGACGAAGGAGCCTGGTGGGCTGCAGGCCATGGGGTCACTAAGAGTCAGACATGACTGGGCAACTTCACTTTCACTTTTCACTTTCCTGCATTGGAGAAGAAAATGGCAACACACTCCAGTGTTCTTGCCTGGAGAATCCCAGGGATGGGGGAGCCTGGTGGGCTGCTGTCTATGGGGTCGCACAGAGTCGGACACTACTGAATCAACTTAGCAGCAGCAGCAAGACACTACACACACCTATGCAACACACAGCAAAGATGTAGCACACAGCTAAGTCAACAGACTCAAGGCAACTCTGACCTGCAGTGTGATGATGCCTATGATGGGGATTTCATTTCTCATCTTTGCTCCTGCATCCCCTCTGCTCAGAGTCCTTTCTCTCTCTCTTTGCAAGCTGTTCATCCTCTGGTACATCTAGAATGCTTGCCTGACCTCCATCTCCATGGTCCGTTTTAGATGTTCTTCCTCTGTGGTCCCATAGCACCCTGAAGAGAATTCTACTATTCCACTCACCACATCGTACCATAATGAGGGATTTACCTGGCTTTCGAATTCCCTAGACTGTAAGCTGCTTGAGAACAGAACCCACATCTATGTACAGAGCCCAGTGCCTGGCTGTAGGCTATTTGTCCACTATTCCTCTTTGCTATTTGTCTATTCCAGGAGTCAGCAAACTTCTGTCAAGTGTCAGATAGTAAATATTTTAGGCTTTGCAGGTCGTGTCTTATCACAAACTCTGTTGTTGTAGGGCAAAAGCAGCCATAGACAATATGTAAAAGATCAAACCTGTGTTCCAGGAAAACTTTATTTTCAAACCAAGGCAGTAGGCCAGATTCGGCTGTGGGCCATAGTTTGATGTTGGTGTTTAGTCGCTAAGTCACGTTTGACTCTTTTCAACCCCATGGACTGTAGCCCTCCAGGTTCCTCTGTCCACGGGATTTCCCACACGAGAATACTGGAGTGGTTTGCCATTTCCTTCTCCAGGGAATCTTCCTGATCTAGAGATCAAACCCACGTCTCCTGCATTGGCAGGCAGATTCTTTACCACTGAGCCACCAGCAAAGCCCTGTAGTTTGCTGATTCCTGGTCTATTATAATAGCTTTTCTTCCATTGCTAAGTCCTCACTTTTAGCCATGCACCTTTCTGTTTAACCATCTCCAAAACACAGCGATACCTCCCAGCCTCCCCTACAGCCACATGTGGCCATGTGAATAGGTTCTAGCAAATGAGATGCAGGTGGAAACATTATTTGGGATTTCTTGGAAGGCTGTTTCAAAGGACTGGTTCATTTGGGAAGGGCCTCTTTCTGCCCCCTGCTCGCTCTGCTTTTCCTCCTTCTTCCATCCTACGAAGGGCTCCAGCAGCTGTCCTGGACCATGAGGTGGCCTTGAGGAAGAAGCCACAAGCTAGGAGGGAGGAGCAGAAAGATAGGGGACCTGAGCCCCTGATGACACCACAGAGCCTCCACACTTGTCCTGCATGGCCAACGTGTAGATCTGGACACGAGAGAGATAAGCTTCTGTCTTGTGCAAGCTACCACGTATGTTTCTATTACTATATGCAGTAGAACGTAATCTTATCTGTGTGCTAACCCGTGGAAACACTCAACAAATATTTGACGAGTGAAAGGAATGCCCAAAGCATTAAGGAGCACCCCGGAGGAAATTAGTTCCCCGGGGGTGGGTGGGGAGTCATGGAAACAAACAAACACCAGGGCCCCCTCAGGTTTTTCAGAGGTTAAGCACCCGGATGACTCAAGCGTCTGGCCAGTTCCTCCTGCTGCCACTCTTCCTCCCACAAGGGACTTTCCTTTTATGGTACCCTCCATCAACTACTTTATCTTCTGGGGCATCCTTCCGCACAAAGATTATCTGTTATGGAGAATTCAGTTTTCCGCAAGAGAAAGCACAATTCATTGTTGTTGGAGAGGGGTTTTTACTACTAGACACTAAGGGGACGCAGCCTGGAGAACCCCCAAAACCACAAGAAGAGGGACGTCTAATAGACTGAGGAAATGTAACAGGCCCTTATGTCATGATTTGTTTGCCTTACAAGTCAGTACTTGGGTGGCACAGAGGGAAAAGCCTGGCTTTGGCATCAGGCGACCTTGAACTTGAGCAATGATTCAGTCACTTAGCAGTATGGCATTGGCCAAGTCATGTCCTTGAGTTCCCTCAACTACAAAGTAAATGAATAACAATGTTCTCACAGCAATCTTCTGAAAATTAAATAATGAAAGAGTGCCTAGCTTAAAGAAGGGGCCCAAATAATAGTTCAGAGACATCTCTGCGTGTCATCCTGGCCATCTAGACAGAGGCGCCAGAATGGCGATTGGGATTTGGGTGGATCCCTGGCTTTGGAAGTGCAAAATCTTCCAGCCTTCAAACCTCACACTTCCTTCCTTTCTGCTATTCTGAACCGGCCCTCAAACAACTGTACTTCCCTTTAACCCCCTTCCCTGCTTTAAAGCGATAGCAGGGGAATTTTTTTTTTTTTAATTCAACTTTTTTTTCCAACATTATTTCAGCCCCACCGAAGTCCCATGTGAATATCCAGTACCCCAAGGACACTTGCAATGTCACGCTGGCCTCACGCTTTCACTTTCTGATGAACGTGGCCTTGACACATCTCCAACTGAGTAAGTGGTCACAGGACACTTCGAACCTGGAGGCCCTTTCCATAAAGGTGGCTTACAAATGCAAAATAGTCCACATCCCCAGAGATGTCTGTAAAAGCTATTATAGCCGTGCTGGAGAAATGAGCAATCCAAAAAAAGCTGCCAGCAATGAATAGGATCCCGCTGCATTCACTGTGTGCGAATTGGGTTCCTAGAGCAGCCTGTTCACAAGCCTGTAAACGTAGCACCGCTGCCTGTAAATGGTGTCAAGGAGAAGCGGTGATCTGCAGAGCGAGGGTGGCCAAGGGGACCCTCGGGCAATGGCTGTTTGGAAGCGTTCTCCACAGAGTCACTTACAAGGGGAAATAAAAACAACACACGCAAAGGGAAGGAGGAGTGAATAATGGATATAGGTCTGAGTGGGAAGTAAGCAAATGATCTTTCTTTACTTTTTTTTTCTAGCACCTGTTGAAACAAATGTACCTTTCCATCCTACCGGACGTCCACATATAACAAAAGACATGATTACACCGTAGGTAAATACAAACATAAGTCTGGTGGGGGAAGGGTGAACTAACGACTGTTTGTGTGTAGTAGAGTCTTTCTCTTAGATTGTTAATGATAACTTGGAATAAACTCAGTCAGGGACACTGAACAGTATTAACTCCCAGTGTATATGGGGTGTTGTGTTAGGCCCTGTACAGATGAAATATTAATAGAAGCCATTCATCCAATCTTTATTCATTCCATGAAGACCAGTTTAGGCACTCAGCTTTGAAGCAGATGCTGGGAATTCAGTGGGGCACAAATGGCTGTGGCCTCTACCCACATATGATTATCAAAATATTTATTTATTAATTTATGTATTTGGCTATGACAGATCTTAGTCAAGGCATGCAGGATCTTTGATCTTCCTCATGGCATGAGAACTCTTAGCTGTGGCATGTGGGATCTAGTTCCCTGACCAGGGATTGAACCCTGGGCCCTCTGCATTGGGAGCACAGAATCTTAGCCACCGGACTACCACCAGCGAAGTCCCATCTGTATAAAATTGACGTTGCAGAGGGTAGAGTTGTAGCCATGAGCAGTACAGGTTCAAATCGCCTGTGAAAAGTCCTGATTCCCTCTCACCAGCTGCATGATCTTGAATAAGGTCTAACATTGCCATACCTCAGTTTCCCCATTTACAGAAAGGAGGTGCTACTGGCATCTAGCTCAGGGGGTCAGGGTAAGGATCAAATGAGATAATAGACATGATGTACTCAGAACACTGCCTGCCAGTCAGCATGCTTTAGCTGTTTTTGTTGTTTTTACTACTGCAGGCAGAGGGGCTGAGCAGGCTAGCCTTGGGCAAGTAATGACAAATGCCTGAGAACTAGGAAGGAGACGGGTAGGGCTGCATGTATTGGAAACACCGAGAGAAACTGATCTAGGAGGTGGATGTGCAGTTGGTGGCAGAGTCTAGACTAGGACCCAGGCTCCCAGGTTCTGATTGAGCTTCTTTTTTCCTGATGGACACTTACTCAGAGCACAACTACAGTGGGACTGTGATCCTCAAACTAAAATACAAAAGTCAGTGCGCTACTGTAACAGTCTCCCCTGTAGCATGGCCGGCTTCTCAGCTGGTGCTAGCGCTAAAGAACCCGCCTGACAATGCAGGAGATATGAGGCACAGGTTCGATCCCTGGGGTGGCAAGATCCCCTGAAGTAGGACATGGCGTCCTACTCCAGTATCCTTTCCTGGAGAATCCCATGGACAGAGGAGCCTGGGGTCACAAAGAGTCGGACATGACTGAGCTTCTACACGCATAGCATGGCCAAGCGGCACAAAAGTTTACAGGGGAAAACGGCAACCAGAATTAAAAACCAGTGAGTCAGAAGGCAAACTGTCGAGTCCAATGGACCAGGACTCACTCCCTAGCTCCACCACTTGCTCGTTTCATGAACATAAGGAGACTACTTAGCTTCTCCTAAACTTTATTCCGTCAAGGTTTGTGCATGGGTTGGAAAAGAATTTCCAGACATGAAGCAGAATGAGAGGAGAATAAATTTTGTTACAGTGGGAGACACTGTCTAGTAGCCAATTTTTATAGCCTAATGACAGAGAAAATTCCCATTGGAATGGTGGCATTACGTGATGAGTTAAGATGCTATAGGGTGGGTAATTGGGTGGGTATTTTATGTAATATCAAATACATTCCCTTGTGGCTCAGCTGGTAAAGAATCCACCTGCAATGTAGGAGACCTGGGTGTGATCCCTGTGTTGCGATGATCCCCTGGAGAAGGGAAAGGCTACCCATTCCAGTATCCTGGCCTAGAGAATTCCATGGACTGTATAGTCCATGGGGTTGCAAAGAGTCACACAACAGTGACTCGCTTTCACTTTATGTAATATAGTCAGGGAACTGGCCAGTTTAGATCTGGAGGCTCATGGCAACAGTTGCTATAGGGCTTGGTCAGTTCCAGAGATTCTTGACCTGTAACCTTGGTACAGGGCTCCACACCTGTGACCTTGGTACAGGGCTCCACAGGTTCTTTTCCCTGTAAAGTGAGGTTAGTGATAGAACCCACATTGTGGGGTTATTGTGAGGGCTGGATGTTCAAAAATAGCTTTTGTTGTTGCTGCTGTTGTTAAATTTCACGTCCAATTTACTGTGGACATTTCTTAATCATTCAGTTTTTATTATGTCTGCAAATTGGGATCATACATACACACTGTTCTGCAACTTGCTTTTAGACTTAGTATTTTTTCAAGCTAGTACTTACAGACAGACTTCATCTTTTTAACATAACATTTCAGAGACGCCTCATAATAGGCATTGTGCATTCTAAATGCATTTTTGCTTTGCATGTCACAACAGCAGCTACAGCTATTCGAAGGGTGTGATATGTGTACAAATGAGCCACATTGTATCTCTGGAAATTAAGGAAGACCAACCAAATGAGAAAAGCAAAGGTTGTTTACAATAAGGGAGAGACAACATGGTCACTTGAGTTTTGCAGAAACTGAAAGGCAGGCACAGGTGTGGAAGAGCTTTCTGGTGGAAGAACTGGAGGGCTTCAGGTATGCCCTGATTGGACACTGTTGGCTTGCAGCAGCTCCAGGCTAACTGGAATCAGCCTATCCTATTGGTTAGGGGTACATATGTAGCTTTCTCTGGTTGGTCCTGAGTTGGAAGCAGGAACAAAAAATTACAGAAGCTGTCATTTATTAATCAAGTCCTGGGCATTTGGGGCTGCTTTTTACAGAATTAGTGTTTAGCTTCCTGGATTGTCACTGGAAAGAGCAAACTGGCTGCCTGCAAAAGTTTGACTTATAACAGGCTGACTACCTGAGTCATTTATTAGATAAAGGGTTGGATTCCTGGGCAGGTTGCAGGTCAAAGTGCTATTTTTTTTTTTTTTTTTAATGTGCTCTGACCATTGTTTGTATATTCAGTCTCTCAATACTTGAGGCACAGTGGTTCATATGGATGTATGGACCCCTTGCAATAAATTCACGGGCCACAAAAAGAATCTTTAGTTCTAAAATGTCAAAAAATATTTTTGGCATGTGTCCTGGGACTTAGTTGCCTTTTTGTGGGTAGCAATTTTGTCTGTAGGTTTGTGCCCCCACAAAGACAAGATGTTCCCCAGGCTTGGAGCGGAGTACTCAGTCGGCATGCCCTTCTCTCCCGGGTGAGAGTTCAATGAGGTGGTTTTAGCTGCGGCACTCCAGGGAGATGGTTTGTTGTGCCATGGAAGGAGGTTCTGAATTAGAAGCCCTGGGTTCTGGTGTCACTCCTGCCTCTTCTTAGCCCCGGGCCTTTGGCAAGTCAGCAGCTCCAAGCCCGCATCCACTTCTGGAGTCCAGCTTAGTTCTTCCACAGCCATCGTCCTGGCAACACCATTTGGGAAAATGTTTTGTAAACTGTGCAGAATTATGCAAATGTAAGTGGATATTACAAAGATGAAAGAAATGTTATTGCCTGAAATCATCTTTCCAGCATTTTAAGGAATCCATTAATGAGATTCTTTCAAGAATTTTTTTTTTTCCCCCTGCTGGCATTGTTCTCAGTAAGGCTACAGCGTGGAGTCTTACTTGATCAGCTATTAGGTCTTTTAAGCGATACACAATTTTCAAGTGAGTTATTCAGTTAATCATTTCTGTCGTATCTACCCTGTCCCATTGGATTGTCTGCTTCTGGAAAGCACAGCAACTGGAGAAGGGGGTCCTAACTCCCTGCTCATCCTCCAAACAGATCAAATGGCCTCGGGGGAAAGCCCTATTAATGGCCAAATGAATTAGTTGCAAGTTGGAAAAAAAAAGAGAGAGCCAAATGGTTACCAACACAATTTACCTTCCTTTACACAATGAGGGGGTCCAGTAATGCAGCTAGCTAAATGGGATTGCTACAGATCGAATGGAAATGCAGGGTGGGGATGGGGGGAGATTGCTATTTAAGGGCCCCTGGGGGGAATTACTTGATAAAGGATCTTTCCATTTTCATGAATGAGTCCCCTGATAGAAGTGCTTTCTGTAACTTTGAATTTTTATAATCTAGCTTTCAAATTATTATTATATATTGTATATTGAAGGATAAACAGAAATTATAGTATAGAATATATAGATATATAAATAAAAGATGGTATATTCTATGTGACATATTGAATATAATTTTATAATAATAACATCTATTGAGATAGTGGCCAAAGAGTACATGAATTGTGTGTCTATTTAAGTTTCTCCTCTGGGAGACAATGTTTAAGGAAAGGTAGTGCCTTGATTATAAATCCCTAAGAGATTCATTTCAATAAGGGGAAAAGATTCCAACTCAGGGTAAAGGAAATATTTCAAATAGCTATGACCAACAAGGGAAGAGATTGCCATTTTACAGTATTAACCTCCCTATCAGGAAACAAATTTAGATTATGGAGAATAACTTAGTGGAAATGTGTTTTCATTTGATGATTGGGTTGGAATTTGTTCTAGAAAACACAGATATAGGAGATGTGACATGGGTAGGCCTCTCCCACTTCAATCTGTTTAGGTTAAAATAGCTTTAGGGTAAAACGCATCACAGCAATGGAGGGGGAAGTACCCCAGTTGTAGGGAAGATGAGGAGGTGGGAGGCCTTTGTCCTGTTTTGTCCAGTGATGGGTGGACTCCAGCGGTTTGCGTTTATATGTTCAAGGTTGGGGGCAGGGGAAGCCTTAAGACTAAGAAGTCACTCTCTTCTTTCACCAAGTCACTGCCTGGAGCAAACAGCACCCATCCTTTCCCTAATTCTTTTTCCAGCTGTTTCCCAAACAAAAAGACACATATCCACAGAGACAGACATTTATACCTATATCTAAAGCAGACGCAGAATCCAGAGAGAGCCTAAGTTCCGTCTGCCATTCACATGGCAGACACCTTTAACCTCACCTGGAAGGGACCAGCAGTAGTAGTGGTGTTAGCCACTCGGTCATGTCCGACTCTTTGTGACCCCATGGACTGTAGCTCACCAGGCTCCTCTGTCCATGGAATTCTCCAGACAAGAATACTGGAGTGGGTAGCCATTTCCTACTCCAGGGGATCTTCCCGACCCAGCGGTCAAACCTGGGTCTTCTGCATTGCAGGCAGATTCTTTACCGTCTGAGCCACCAAGTCTCTCCTTTTCAAATGGGGACATTGAGACCCAGAGAGGATCTGTAACTCCCCCAGGATTACAAAGTCCTCTGCCTCTGTCTCCTGATGGGCATCACTGGGGAGATTACTACAGAGCATCATTCCTGCCTTGGGGACAGGGAGCCGGGGGTGTTGGGCTCATTAGTTGGGTAATGCTTGCCAGCACCTTTGAAGCTGCTGGATAGGATCAGTGGTAAATATCATTACCTCTGCAAATGAAAAGTTTCCCTGTACACAACCTGTTTTCACTTGTTGCCTACGGCCACTGGCCACTTGTGGCTGCAAAGATTGCTACCGAGTTCCAGCTCACAAGCATCCATTTGCTCACAAGTTTCAGAAAATAGGAGGGTTGGGTCTGGTTCTTATTATTAAAAGCAAACAAACCCATTATTAAAAGTAAACAGGCAGAACTGCTTTGCAACAATTGATTAAATGTCTCCTGGCTCAGAGGCTGAAATTCACCTCTGTTACCCCAAACAAAGCCTCCCTTATTGGACTCTAAAGGGGGGAATGCCAGCAGTGTCTTGTTAAGGACAGTGTCCCCTCTTCCAAGTGTCTGTTACAGGTTAGGCTCAAGAACCACATTATCTCCAATCTGTAAGACTTAGTAGTTAGCATTATATTTTGTGTTATGCCAATGATGGTATGGACCGGTTAAGTAATTTGTTCATGGACACAGCTGAGATACAAAGCCATGAGGATTTGAACTTGAATCTCCATGATTCCAAAACCCATACCCATTCCATCCTAGCATGTCTCCACATTAAAGACAGGTCTCCTGTGCTCCTGTTTTTGTTGTTAATTTCAAAGAAAAGCTCCAGGCATAGGAGAAGGAAACTGGCATCTGCCCTGGCAAAACCTCCTGAAATTGCAGGTATGCCTGTGGGGTTGCCAAGAAGAGGGAGCCCTGGACCACCGATGTCACTTAAATGTGTGAAGTGGGTGGAACAGAGACTGTTGATGCTAAGTTCCTAGGGCTCAGCCTCTTATTTCCAGGTCTGTCTAATTCTTGTGCCACTTTATATACTCTGCTGCCCAAATACATCAGAATGAGCTTTGTAGATCCAGGATCTTGGCCTTGCCAGTGAATCCAGAATTGACTGACTTAGTGATAGACTCCCACTCGCCAAACTTATAAGAGACAGAAGTATAGATAGAATTGGCTATAGTAGAATTCTATTTACCTGGGACTCAGTGCTAGAAGCACTTTAGCAATGGGATTCTTCTAAAATAATTGTTTAAATCTCTAAAATTATGCTTCTAGAACCCTCATGAAACAATTTACTATGAGTGAAATGCAGGGTAAATGGGTTAGCACTCCATCAGTGACTAGTTGGGGATGACATAGCAGGAAGCTATCTCAATGTGGACGGATGATGTCACCATTATAAATAGACAATGACTCCATCAGAGCTAATTCATGTTGTGAAAAAACCTTACAAATTATATGGAGTATAAATCTACTTACTGGGAAACAGACAATTCTTCAAAAGACTACAGATAGATTTTGCATATGACTCAGCAATTCCATCACAGGGGGATGCCCAGGAGAACTGAAAATATATGTCCACAAAAAACCTGTTTACAGTTATTCACAGTATCTTTATTCATAATGGCCAATAGGTGGAAACAATTCCAATATCTATCAACTGATAAATGAATAAACAAAATGTGGTATATCCACATAATGAAATATTATTCTGCCATCAAAAGGAATGTAGTACTGACGTGTGCTGTGACGTGGATGAACCTTGAAAACATATGCTACGTAACAAGCCAGACATAAAAAGCCACATGTTTTATGGTTCCATTTATATGAAATGTGTAGAATAGGCAAATCTATAGAGACAAAAAAGTAGATGAGTGGTCCCCTAGGCTGGGCTCAGGGAGGTTGGGGAGAAATGGGGAGTGATGCTAATGGGTAGAGAGTGACTTTGAGAAGGGATGAAAATGTCCTCAAATTGGTTGTAGCGAATGTTGCCCTACTCTGTAAATATACTAAAAATCAGGAAATTTTATACTTGAAGAGGGCACATTTAGTGGTATGTGAATACAAAAGCTATTTTATTTCATTTTTGGCTACACTGGGTCTTTGTTGCTATATGCAGGCTTTCTCTAGTTGCAGTGAGCAGGGGCTACTCTCCATTGAGATGTGCGGGCTTCTCATTGTGGTGGCTTCTCTTGTTGCAGAGCACAGGCTCTAAACATGTGGGTTTCAGAAGTGGGGGCTCACAGGCTCTGGAGTGTGGACTCTGTAGTTGTGGCATATGAGCTCAGTTGTTCTGTGGCATGTGGAATCTTCTTGGACCAGGGATTGAACCCTTACATCGTGTCCCTTACATGGGCAGGCAGACTCTTATCCATTGTGCCACAAGGGAAGTCCAATAATAAAGTTGCTCTTAAAGTTGGTAAGTAGCAGATGCTCAACCTGCATTCCTTCACTAGCTTCTCCATCTTTGGCTACTCTGCCTGGTTCCCCAGGAAGCTGATGCTATGGATTGTACCAACAAACTCCCTAATGCGAGCCATCAAATAATTTACTGTCTAAACTGGGACACCTCTGAGAAAGAAGAATCAGTATGTCAGTTCAGTTGCTCAGTCGTGTTTGACTCTTTGTGACCCTACAGACTGCAGCATGCCAGGCTGCCTGTCCATCACCAACTCCTGGAGCTTACTCAAACTCATGTCCATCGAGTCAGAGACGCCATCCAACCATCTAAGTCTCTGTCATCCCCTTCTCCCGCCTTCAATCTTTCCCAGCATCAGGGTCTTTTCAAATGAGTCAGTTCTTCGCATAGGTGGCCAAAGTATTGGAGTTTCAGCTTCAACATCAGTCCTTCCAATGAATATTCAGGACTGATTTCCTTTACGATAGACTGATTGGATCTTCTTGCAGTCCAAGGGACTCTCAAGAGTCTTCTTCAACACCACAGTTCAAAAGCATCAATTCTTCAGTGCTCAATTTTCTTTGTAGTCCAACTCTCACATCCATACATGACCACTGGAAAAACCATAGCTTTGACTAGAGAGACCTTTGTTGGCAAAGTAATGTCTCTGCTTTTTAAGATGCTATCTAGGTTGATCATAGCTTTTCTTCCAAGGAGCAAGCATCTTTTAATTTCATGGCTGCAGTCATCATCTGCAGTGATTTTGGAGCCCCAAAAAATAAAGTCTGTCACTGTTTTCATTGTTTCCCCATCTATTTCCCATGAAGTGATGGGACCAGATGCCATGATCTTAGTTTTCTGAATGTTGAGTTTTAAGCAAACTTTTTCACTCTCCTCTTTCACTTTCATCAAGAGGCTCTTTAGTTCTTCGCTTTCTGCCATAAAGGTGGTGTTATCTGCGTATCTGAGGTTATTGATATTTCTCCCAGCAATCTTGACTCCAGCTTGTGCTTCATCCAGCCCAGGGTTTCTCATGATGTACTCTGCATAGAAGTTAAATACAAGGGTGACTATATGCAGCCTTGACATATTCCTTTCCCGATTTGGAACCAGTCTATTGTTCCAAGTCCGGTTCTAACTGTTGCTTCTTGACCTGCGTACAGATTTCAGGAGGCAGGTCAGGTGGTCTGGTATTCCCATCTCTTGATGAATTTTCTGCAGTTTGTTGTGATCCACATAGTCAAAGGCTTTGATGTAGTCAATAAAGCAGAAATAGATGTTTTTCGAACTCTCTTGCTTTCTCAGTGATCCAACGGATATTGGCAATTTGATCTCTGGTTCCTCTGCCTTTTCTAAATCCAGCTTGAACGTCTGGAAGTTCACGTCTGGAAGTTCACATACTGTTGAAGCCTGGTTTGGAGAATTTTGAGCATTACTTTGCTAGTGCGTGAGATGAGCGCAATTGTACAGTAGTTTGAGCATTCTTTGGCATTGCCTTTCTTTGGGATTGGAATGAAAACTGACCTTTTCCAGTCCTGTGGCCACTGCTGAGTTTTCTCAAGTTGCTGGCATATTGAATGCAGCACTTTGACAGCATCATCTTTTAGGATTTGAAATACCTCAGCTGGAATTCCATCACCTCCACTAGCTTTGTTCATAGTGATGCTTCTTAGGGCCCACTCGACTTTGAATTCCAGGATGTCTGGCTCTAGGTGAGTGATCACACCATCATGGTTATCTGGGTCATGAAGATCTTTTTTGTATAGTTTTGTGTATTCTTGCCATCTCTTCTTAATATCTTCTGCTTCTGTTAGATCCATACCATTTCTGTCCTTTATTGAGTCCCTCTTTGCATGAAATGTTCCCTTGGTATCTCTAATATTCTTGAAAAGATCTCTAGTCTTTCCCATTCTATTATTTTCCTCTATTTCTTTGCATTGATCATTTAGGAAGGCTTTCTTATCTCTCCTTGCTATTCTTTGGAACTCTGCATTCAAACGTATATATCTTTCCTTTTTTCCTTTGCCTTTAGCTACTCTTCTTTTCTCAGCTATTTGTGAGGCCTTCTCAGACAACCATTTTGCCTTTTTGCATTTCTTTTTTTTGGTGATGGTCTTGATCCCTGCCCACTGTACAGTGTCACAAACCTCCATCCATAGTTCTTCAAGCACTCTGTCTATCAGATCTAATCCCCTGAATCTATTTGTCACTTCCACTGTATAATCATAAGGGATTTGATTTAGGTCATACCTGAATGGTCTAGTGGTTTTCCCCACTTTCTTCAATTTAAGTCTGAATTTGGCAATAAGGAGTTCATGATCTGAGCCACAGTCAGCTCCAGTCTTGTTTTTGCTGACTGTATAGAGCTTCTCCATCTTTGGCTGCAAAGAATATAATCAATCTGATTTTGGTGTTGACCATCTGGTGATGTCCACATGTAGAGTCTTCTCTTGTGTTGTTGGAAGAGGGTGTTTGCTATGACTAGAAGAATGGAGGTGAACAAATTCTCCTCGGCAAACCAGGGGTCCTGGTTCTGTTGGGGTTTGGTCCCTGCAGGGGAGGTTGGCTGCCTCACTCTGCTGAAGCCGACAGCTCCTACCAGGTGGCCCTCTCTGTGTACGGCCTCTCTGGGCTGCAGGCTCCAGCCCTCCTTGCCTTTCAGTACCAGGAGTGGCCATGGCATCCTGCCTCGGCCCCCGGAACCACACAGTCCCACTGGTTTCCTTCAGCCCTGCCCGTGTCTCTTTCTTAAACTTCCTCCATTTTCTGTTGCACTGGGCCATCTGTTTCCTGCCAGTACCCTGCTGATACAAAACTCCAGATAAACAGCCTGAAAGAGAATTTGACAAGGAAAAGTGTGGTCAGCACAGTGATACCGCTGTCTCTTCCAAAGGGCCGTTGCACCAACCCTCCTTCAGTTTCTGCAGATGGTGGTTAACCCTGATAGTAAGTTCTGATAATAAGTGATTTTATTATACTCTCCAGGAGCAAGGATGTTCAGTAAAAACAGTTTTATTTTTTATTATTATTGTAAGTTTTTTTTTAAAACCACTTTGAAGGAAATGAGTATACAGCATAAATTATAATTTTTCAGTATGAGAATATATATATTTTGAGTTTATCTTGTTCAGAATGTAATATGCTACCTAAATCTGAGGATTTATGTATTTCATCAACTCTGCAAAATTCTCACCCAACGTCTCTTGAAATATCTGTTTTCCCATCTCCTCTTTCTCTAACATTAAGCTTTATTCTCCTTATGTCCTTGTATCCTAACCTCTTTTTTTCTATTTTCTACTTTTTTATTTCTATGTGCTTTCTTCTGATCTTTCTGATCAAAAATTCTCTTTTCAGTTCTGTGTCTATGAGGAGGCTTCCTAACCTGTCCATACAAAGTTCAAATACACATGGTAGTTTCAATGATTTTAGTTTTTATTACTAAGCAGTCAACGTAATTCTTCCACAGTGCTTTTCCTCTTTTCACAGCGTGTTGTGCTTTTGTTTCCTCCTTTATTTTAACCGTGTTAGATATACTTATCACTCAGACTCTTGGATTATCTTTAACTCTTGTGGGTTAAATCTTGATATTAGTTATGTCCACTGGCTCTTTTTATTACAATTTTATTTCTTTGTGTCTGGTTTTAGTTGCGGCACGTGGGGTCTTTGCTGAGTCATGTGGGCTCTTTCCTTGTGGCACACACTCTCTAGCTGTGCTGTGTGGGCTCAGGAGTTTCAGCTCTTGGGCTTAGTTGCTCTGAGGCATTTGGAATCTTAGTTCCCGGACTCAGGGACTGAACCCATGTCCCCTGCATTGCGAGGTGGATTCTTCACCACTGGACCAGCAGGGAAGTCCCTGTCTGCTGACTCTTGATCTATTCCTTTATGTAATGTATACTTTTGAATTCTGAACTCATTCCAGGGCCTTTATCTGGGGGCCTATGAAGACTTGATTGAAAGTGGGTCCCCTCTGAGCCATTTCTCTGTTGCTTCTGCTGGGCTACTCAGGATTATTTTAGGCCAGTAACAAGTTTTCACATTAATTCTTATGTTGGGCATTTTGGATCTATTCAAGGTAAAAGAAATTCAAACTCCAAACGCAGTGGTGATGCAGGCCTCTGGTTGCACATTCTCAGTGTATGCTTTTTGGCCCCCTACCCAGAGCCTGAACCAAGGCTATCACACTCCACATCGGCTACCTGTCCTGCTAGGCACAGTGCTTCCTGGTCCACCTGTCCTTGAAGCTGTGCCATCGTGGGGGGTGCTTGCAGGAGGGAGGGGGCTTCCTGACTCTGCAGAGGGCTCTGTTATGCATCCTTCATACATGAGGATGTATTGGTCCAGGGACTCTTTTTCTGATCCCCTTTTGTGGGTGAACATCTGGGCCCCTGGATTACTGAAACCAAGAGCTCCTCCCAGGGCAATGGAGGCATCAGCTCCACATATTCTCTGATGGTTGTCAGCTTCCTTTTTGCTTCCAGACTCTGAGGACTTCCTTTCTTTCATGCCCGCTCTGCCATGTATTTGAAAGGATTCTGGTTACATTGTACCTTGAATGTCTTCATGGCTATAGCTGGAGGGCTTTCAGGTTATAGAATCTGCCTCTCTACGAAAACTGGAAGTCTCCTTTTCAGACTGTTTACATCACAAAATGTTGGGTTTTGTGTGATGTGTAATATTTTCCATTTCTAGGTCAACTCAGATGCCTCTGATTGATTAGAAATAACTAGATGGTTTTTCAATTGCTTTGCATGGTATGTTAAAGGTAGGGTGTCCTCAAATAATACGCTTTTCATCTTCTTGTATTGCTACTCTAACCAGAACTCATATATTACGTACAAAATGCTCCTTTGTCTCATCAGAGTTGTGTGGAACAGAAAAAGCTAAGCTTCAGAAGAAGAAGCGATCAGGCTTGGCACACTCTTGTTCTAAAAATGCAATGGGGATATCAACTCCCCTGGGAGTGCCGTTCTCAATATCGAGGCTCCTCAGAAGCCAGGTTGGTAGTCAGCAGGCATTTGGGAGAATGTAAATAAGGAGAAGGATGTGAGAGGCCCCTGTGTGCCAGTTATTAAAGCATTTTCTGTATTTTTTATGTTTGTTTTTTATGTACATATTATTTTTGTGAAAAGTATTACTAACCTATTGCAGTATGGTACTATGGAGCCGATTGTGTGACTTGGGTACCCAGGCTTACTTCGCTGGACTTATGTACAAGTTGGACTTAAGAACATACAGACTTATGGACACGACTGGGTAGGGGGAAGGAAGGAGAGGGTGGGATGTATGCAGAGAGAAACTCCAGACATTATTATATGTAAAATAGATAGCCAATGGGAATTTGCTGTATGACTCAGGGAAGTCAAACAGGGCTCGGTAAGAACTTAGAGGGGTGGGAGGGATGCTCAAGTGGGAGGGGATATAGGTAAACGTACGGCTGATTCATGCTGATGTTTGATAGAAACCAACACAATACTGTAAAGCAATTATTCTTCAGTTAAACATAATTTTTAAAAAATATGTTAAAAACAAAAAGAAAAGAAAAAGAATGTGCTCTCAGAACAGAGCTTGTTCATATGTAGGGGAATTACTGTATTTGATTCCCATGACCAGAAGCTGCACATCGGTCTCCAGGCAAGTTTCTAAACACAGGGAAATTTTAAAATATTTTGATTTGGGCAAACTTCTCATCAAGGTCCAAGCTTTCAGCTCTACCAGAAGGACTGGAATATGTGGAAATTCAGGGCCCACCTTCCCATTTGGCCTTGCACTGGGGAGCAGCTGGACTTAGAAGAAGAACTTGCTCTTCAGAGCTGGACAGTGTCCCTGACCAGGTGAGCTTGCACCTGGCCTGCTTCACTCAGGGTGTGCTGCCTGACCCTGTGGGCATGGGCCTGTGACCCTACTGTTCCAGCATTATTTGGCCTGGCAGCCAATCAGTTCATGAAGTGATACCTTCTATCATGAGTTTCCTGCCCCTGTGACATGTTCTGCACACTGAGGTTATATTTGAGTGTCTCCCAGGCCACCATCCACAAACACATCCCAAACATCTCAAGGTGAGTCATTGCCACAGATATGATTTGTTGACTCTTGCTAGTTTCATTTTCAAAAGGGGCTCTGTCTCTGCATTTGAGACAGTTTGGTATACCGCGTGCGCGCTGAGTTCCTTCAGTCGTGTCCGACTCTTTGTGACCCTATGGACCGTGGCCTGCCAATCTCCTCTGTCTATGGGATTCTCCAGGCAATAATACTGGAGTGGGTTGCTATGCCCTCCTACAGGGGATGTTCCTGACCCAGGGATTGAATCCATATCTCCGACTCCTCTATTGTAGCTGGATTCTTTACCACTGAGCCACCAGGGAAGCCCTTAATGTACTGACAACTCCTCAGTTTTTCAAGGGATTTGGTGGCTCTGGG
This sequence comes from Bison bison bison, assembly GCF_000754665.1. Lineage (NCBI taxonomy): Eukaryota > Metazoa > Chordata > Mammalia > Artiodactyla > Bovidae > Bison > Bison bison. Next base: position 1,612,332 of record NW_011494680.1, read on the forward strand.
CTCATAAAGAGTTCTGCTTAGAGGTCATGAGAGTGAGCTTAAACCAATTTTATTTCATATAAGAGCTGTGCTAATGATTAATATATGTTAATAACTTGAAAATTCCCTGGCGCTCCAGTGCTTATGTGCTCATGCTTCCACTGTAGGGGGCCTGGGGTTCGATTCTTAGTCAGGGAACTAAGATTCTGCATGCTACCTGGCCAAAATATTTTTTAAAATATTAATAACTAGCCTTTATTGACCACTTACTATGTACCAAGTACTAGACTAAGTAATGCCATTCAGGCCTCATATAGCCTTAAGCTAAGCTAAGCTAAGTCTCTTCATTCGTGTCCAACTCTGTGCAACCCCATAGACGGCAGCCCACCAGGCTCCCCCGTCCCTGGGATTCTCCAGGCAAGAATACTGGAGTGGGTTGCCATTTCCTTCTCCAATGCATAAAAGAGAAAAGTGAAAGTGAAGTCGCTCAGTTGTGTCCAACTCTTAGCGACCCCATGGACTGCAGCCTACCAGGCTCCTCCATTCATGGATTTTCTAGGCAAGAGTACTGGAGTGGGGTGCCATTGCCTTCTCCTCATATAGCCTTAATGCCTTGCATTTCCATGATCTGTTTTACAGATGAGGAAACTGAGGCACAGAAAAGGATGAGGATGAGCCAGAATTCAAAGCCAGGCAGTCTGATTCTGAGCCTATCCACTCAACCACCTTGCACAGCTCCCTCTAATGCAAAGACCCCTCATAAGGGTCAGGAGTTTTACTAACATTGCCAGAAGTCTCGCAGCAAACTGGGGGCCTCACACACAATCTAGCCGCACATTAGAACCAGCTGAGAAGGCTGTAAAGCACACCTAGGCCTGGAGCAAACACCATAATGGGTTATCATCTGGGGACTCGAATAAAGAGTGATGGGGAAGCCCTGCACTCTCCTTGTACTGTTTTTGTACCTCTGAATTTTCATCAAAATTTTTTTTTAAAAAGTGAAAGTAACTAAAGAACGTAGTAGGACAATATTAGCTGACCTGGAGGGATTTCTCCAGGAATTGTTAGCAAGAGGTGCTAATAAAAGTGTTACTTACAAGATCCAGAAACGTGCGTGTGTGTGATGTGATCTCATTTATGTAAGGCAAATAGTGACAAGATACACACATACACACATGCCTATACATCCTTTTAGGAAGATGGAATGAAATCTGTATGATACATTAAAAAAATTCTGGATCCCAGTCCCCAGAGACTCTCTTTTAGTTATTTAGAGGTAGGACCTGGGCATGGGTATCTTCTGTTCAATTTCCTTAGATCAGGGTTCTTAAATTTGCTGTACATTAGACTTGTCTGGGAGACTTTAAAGTCCTGAGGCCCAGGCCACAGACCAGTTAAGTCAGGCTCCCATGGGAGTGGAGCCCAGGCATGGGTGTTTTAAAATTCCCCCACGGCATGTCGATTGCCAAGTTTGAGAACCACGCCAGGCCCTTGTGCAGCTCATGCACCCAAGGCTAGGACTCACATCTGGGGAGGGAAGGGAATTGCAGTGTGAGGCATTACAGGGTAATAGGCCCATGGGTTAGGAACTCCCAAGAGGCTGGCTGCAGAGATCATACAGTGTCCCCGAGGTCACAGAGCAAGGAGATGGTGATGCCCACCCTAGTGCAAGGAGGGTGATGGGCACTGCTTGGGGAAGACTTCCTTGCCTTCCTAAGTCTCCTTCCCAAGATCAGGGGAGTTGAAATTCCTCCAGTAGATTCATTACTTTGTGTTCCTCCTCCTAAGAGTTATTAAAAAACAAGCAAATACTCCTGTGACGAATTGCATGTTAATAAAATCCTGATTCCTGCTCAGTGAGTGTTGGGTGTTTTGAAGAGAGAAAAACTTAGAGGGATGCTCAAACATGGGGGAAAGCATGACATGTAGGGGGTGTCAGTCTGACTTTGTTATTTTCCTGCTCATAATCCCTCTGTTTCTCAAACTCACCTTATTAAAAATGCCAAATGTTGTCATCTACCTCTAGGCTTTTCCTGCCTTGTGGAAACTCCCAGACTCCCTCTCAAGGTGATGTGGGATGCTTCACTTAGTTGTGAAAGACAAGGGCCTGCCTCTCAGATCCGAGGCCAGCGCAGAGCCAAGAATAAGGAGGCAAAAGAGGTGAGCTCTGGGCAACACCGCTCAAGTTGGGGCTTTGGGAGCATCTAAATGCAGGCATGTGGCAGGAAAGCCGGCCGCAGGGTCCTTGGGCTTAGGCGTGGGGCTCCAGCCCAGGAGGGTTGGAGACTGGGTAGAAGGAACACCTCAGGCACAGCTGGAGTCCTGCCTGCCACTTTCCAACAGTAAAATAAAGGCTTGATTGACCACCTTCTCTCAAGTCTGTGGTGATGATTAGATATAACACAGGTAAAACACCAGGACTGTATACAGTAGGCCCTCGGCCATGTCAGAGGGACAGCATGCCAACACTATAGGCTTGCGACATGCACTCTGGGACCAGGCTGAGAATGACCCTTGACCTGGTCCCTAGTTCTTTCTCAAATTTTATTTCATTGTGGCAGGAACACTTCACATTTGATCTACCCTCCTGACAGACTTTAAAGTGTACAATATGGCATGGTTAATTATAAGCAGTGTTGTGCAACAGACCTCTGGAAGTTGTTCATGTAGCTGAGATTTCATGATCATTGATTAGAAACTCCCTATGACCCCACTCCCCAGCTCCTGGTGACCAGCATTCTTATCTTTCCAATTTGATGAGCTTGACAAGTTTGCACACTTCATATGAGTGGAATTACGCAGTATTTGTCCTCTGACTTAGCTGTGTCTTGTCACTTAGCCTAATGTCCTCAGTTTCATCCATGTTGTCCCATAATGCAGGATTTCCTTCTTTTAAAAGGTTTATTTATTTTTATCTTTTGGCCTCGAGGTATGTAGGATCTTATTTCCCTGACCAGGGATTGAATCTGCACCCCCTGCATTGGCAGCTTAGAGTCAGGGAAATCCTGGGATTTCCTTCCTTTTTAAGGTTAATGTCTCATTGTGTGTATAGACTACATTTTCTTTATCCATTTAACTGCCATGGACATTTAGGTTGTTCCCACATCTTGGCTATTGTGAACAGTGCTGCAGTGAATCTATTTCTGTTGATGAGATTTATTGAGTGCTTATTTACTATAGGCCAGGAACCAGTCTAAATGCTTTATGTATAATAGTGCAGGAAAAACTCAGAACAGCCCTATGAAGTTGATGCTCCCTGTATCCCCATTTGCAGGTGAAGAAACAGACCCATTTAGTACGGCCAAAGCTCATACCATGAATCAGTTTTCACCCGGAGCTTGAACCCAGGCAATCTGGCCCTACAAGCAGTGATTCTGATAGTTATAATACTGATAGTATTGAAATCATAATAATGATAATGATCAAAAGCAAACTATGTGTCAAGGTTATTGGCAAGGTGAAGATGAGAGTTATGCGTCCAAGTGACCCTGGGGACAGGATCCAGGGGATTGCCCAAGAGATGAGTTAATTCTAGCAGTAACACTCATGACTTGGGGAACAGGGGTGGAGAGGGAGACGATAACTAAGAATGGGGCAGGGTGGCCCAGAGGAAAATTATCTTCTACAGCTGTGATATTCAGCTCCATGCGTCGCTTTGGTTTATGCAGTTTTCAAAGCCAGACCTTTTCCTATTTCTGAGTCTGCTAGGAGCCTGTACAGCATTTTGCACACAGTTTCTTTTGTTACCCTCTCCCACCTATTTTCCTTTCCTCCTGCTTTGCGCTTCAAGGGTCAAGGGAACAGCCCAGGCCTGGGGGCTTGTTTTCAGGTCTTTGCAAAGCTACTTATTTGACTCCCCTCCTCCTTGTCTATTTGGTGTTGATCTAAATGACAGATCTGGTTGCGTGATTAGGCGGTGGAGTTGGGAAAACAAACCACCAGCTCCCAAATTAACCTGAGTCCATTGGTGCTATTTCCAGGTTAAAACTCCCAGCGGGGCTCTCTGCAGTGACACCACCACCCGGAAGTCCTCAGAGCGCCTGAAAAACCACCGCCAAGTCAGGGGCAGTCAGCAATCTCCATAAACTGATGAGCAGGACACAGAAGCGCAGTGCCATTTATTTTGCAATAGCAAAATCAATCCACTTTCCCATAATCCTGCAACTTATTGAACTCGGCATCTCGCTGCAGGATACGCCCCCGAACTCTCCCTAATTACGTATTTGGCTGCTTGCAATCGTGACTTGGCTCTGCAGTCCTGATAGCAGAGAACGGGCCTCTTAGAAGCCTGCAGCAGCAACAGCAGTAGCGGCAGTTTTCCCGCCCTACCGAGCGCTCCCTAGTTGCAAGGTACTGCGCTAATCGTGCCACCGTGCAAGTCCCTGAGGCCGACGGCTGCACCCTCTGTGCCGGGCGCTCGCAGCCATTGTGGTGTGGGCAGCTCGACCAGCCGCGTGCTGACACTCCCTCTCGGTTCTGCGACCCGCGGCCCAAGGGAGGCGGGGGGCGGGTGCTCAGCGGAGGAGGCTCCCGCGGGGTTTGGATCTTCCGCGCACCGCCCGCGCGCCTGCCGGCTCTTCTCTGCGGCCGGCGCCCCACGCGCCTCCCGGGCACGCGCTTCCAGCCCCGCCCTCGTGCGGCGGCCCCGCGGCCCCGTACGCGCGCCCTCCCCGCGCCTCCGCGCGGACGCAAGGCCGCGAGCGCGCGTGCGCCCCTGCGAACGTCCCCAAGAGCCGAGCTGTAGCGAGCGCCGGGGCTGGGCGCGCAGGACAGAAAAGGAGGCGGCGGCCGCGGCTGCGAGCAACAGATCAGGGCTCCGCGAGCAGACCCGCTCTG
>NW_011494680.1:1617246-1618053 GCF_000754665.1 Bison bison bison
CCGCTCTGCTCTTGGGCGATTTTTTTGTTTCATTTCAGAAACATCGGTTAAATTAGAAAATCTTGCATTTTGAAATGGCGCTGGCCCCGGGTCAGCGGGCGATTTTCTCTGCTTCGAGATGGGCTTTGCCGTTTCTGTCGTGGGCACCAGTGGTGGCCTGATTGTCAGTCTTCTCCGGGCATTTTTAAGGCCAGGAGCGGAGCGCTGCCTGTAGGCGCCCTACAGAGCGGTTTGGCTTTTTAAAATTTTTAGTATTATTTTGGGCAGAGAACAGTTGATATCGGGCATTTCGTCCTCTTTGCAGAAGAGGCTGCGAGTCGGAGGTGGGTCACTCGGAGGGTGAAATTCCTCCCGGGGTGAGCGATCCCCGGCCCCGCGCACAGTCCAGGCGGCTCCGAGTGTGTGTCCTGCCCCTGCCCGCGCCGGGAAAATGGAGGCTGTGATTGAGAAGGAATGCAGCGCGCTCGGAGGCCTCTTCCAGACCATCATTAGCGACATGAAGGTAGGACGCTGGGTGAGCGGCTGCGGCCGCCGCTGCGCTCTAACCTCGCCGCGCGGCTTCGCCTCCGCCCCGGGCCAGCCGCCCGGCCCTGCCTGCGCCGTGGCCGCCGGCCACCTGCGAGAGCGCTCCGGCCCGGGTGTCACCTGCTCACCCGGGGCGCCGCTCCGGGTTCTGCTGGGTCACTGAGCGGGCGGCTTCTCTTGGTGGGAGCGGGGGTTGGGGAGCGGTATCTGATGGTCCCTGCCCGCTCCCGCTCATTGTCCCATGGGACCGCATCATCCCATTTCCCTGGGGGCCCGGGGCCC
>NW_011494680.1:1618153-1646234 GCF_000754665.1 Bison bison bison
GGTGTCTGCGACCCGCAGGGGGTGGATGCTTGGGCGGACACCTGATTCCCCGGGGTACTGGAGGGGGCGCCTGGCGCGGTGGTGGGGAGAGGGGAGGGGCTCTGCCCAGCTGTGAGAAGGAGCCCCCCAGCCCGAGAGACTGGGAGGGAGATATCCCTCTCCCTTGTGGGCTTTCAGGTCCACCTGGGGGCTATCTGAGCAAATTAGGTATTAATTAGGCTCTTCCAAAGCTGGTAAGGGTTTGCATGCCTCCCCTCGGCCCTCCCCTGGGGCGTGGAGCAGAAGTTCCCAGAGCAGTCTTGCGGGGGACCCCACGTCCCCAGACTGAGGCTCCCAGCCCGAAGGCGAGACTGGGGCACCTTAAACAGCTGTATTCCCCACCCGCCTAACACGCACAGACACCAGGTTTTCTCTTGGAAGGATTGTGAAGACTGTGTGTGCGTGTGTGTGTGCGCGCGTGTGCGCGCGTGCCCGCCCCCGCGCGCGTGAGTGTGTATGATGGGGGCGGGGAACAACACCCAGGCTTTTTCCTGCGAAGGGTGGGACTGGGGATAACCTGATCCTTGAATGTGGATTTTCTGTGCATAGAGATAGACCAGGGCCCTGTGTTACTAATCTAAAGGAAATATAACCAGCCGCGCGAGCTGGCTGGAGGTGGGAATTGGGGGCGGTGGGGGGAATTTTTTTTTTTTTTTTTCATGTGTATTTAGGGAGCTTCTCTTTGGCTCTAGCCCAGCCCCAGTTTGCCTCAACAGATCCGGGGAGGTGGTGTTTAATTAAAAGCTCGGCTTCCAAAACGAGTGGGCAGGTTTGGAAAGCTGTGCAGCGAGTGGGTGTGGACAGCCCCTCTTCAGCCGCTGCCTGCACGCCTGGAGGTGCTTTTGTCTCTTGAAATGTAAGGTTTGGAGAGGGTTCCGCCTGGGAGATGGACTTTGGGAAGGAATGCTCAGCTGTCATGGCCTGTTTTCTCCTCTAAGCACCAACTGCCACCTCACCCAGGGTGAACTTTGCCAAGGTGCTTGCGTCCTGGTCTGGTCCATTTTGAAATCCTTCTGCAGAGCCTGTGCCTTTTGTCAGAAATTGACATTCGTGGAGCATTCTGTTCAGCGACCCGGCTTGCCCAGGAATGCCTCTAATCCAGCCCCTTGGAATTAGATGGATTATGTCCTGTTCAAAGACAGCCCTTTCATTCCTTTGCCCCCAACCCCCATTGAATAATTGAGACAAAGCTTGGTTCCCTCTGTAGACTCTGGGATATTTCTTAAGTGAAATCTACAGGCCTTGTAATCAAACAAGATTTGGTTGGAGGCACACGTGGATTATGATCACCAGGGGAAGATTTTGAGATGGGTTGGGAGAACTGCTTGTGCATTTTGGAGGAGAGAAATGGATGTTTCTAGTCCCTCTGTATAACGTGGACCCAGTGACCTAACCCATGTCCCCACTGCAGTCTCAGTGCGTTCACACCTGATTTTTTTCTCCTCTTTGTTCATTAATCCAGAATCCAGGCTCAGTTCTCATGGGTTGGAACCCCAAGCCCTTCAGAAAGTAACCCACTTCAGGGCGGGCTCCCATGCTTTCCACCTGGTGTCTCCTGGCTGCCCTGCAGTGCTTTCTGGCTGGGGAGGCCAATTTGTGGGTGCTAAGGTGGTATGCTTCTCTTTCCACAAGATTCCAGTTAAAAATAAAGACTTGTTTAATACCCTTTGAGTGCTGGATCTATAGTTTGTGGTTCCTGAGCTCTTTCTCTGAATTGAGTCGGGTTTGTTTAACATCCTGTTGGGAAGACATTTATTTTAAAGGTTTATTTTGTTTTGGCAGTCAAAGGTTTTCAAAGTGGAGTGGAAGATGAAAACATGCCTTGAGATCTGCAGAATTTCAGACTTTTGGGGAGTAGAGAGATAAGGGGAAAAGGGGGGGGGGGTCTAATTTCCATGATTGTTTATGCCTAAGTTGCAGAGTGTTTATCCTGGAGTTTTCTTTGGAAAAGACTTCGTGGATTAGAAGGCAGTGACATTTTAAAGGAGAATTTTAAAATTTGGGCATGTAGTGTTGTGTGGGATGCTTATGCACAAAGTTGTCAGCAATAAAAGTCAACTTTTTAATATCTGAAGTGAGCTGTCTTTCTAAGGACCTGCTTATCCTCCTTTTTTCTTGAACTCCCACGATAGTTTACGACGCTTGTGGTCCCCTTTCTGTTTGCTGTGAAGGACACATGTATGTTTTGGAAGCTCATTTGGAATGCCATCTTGAGAACATTTTTAGATTATTTTCTCAGAAGTAATGTTGAAGTGGGGTGAGGAAAGGGTAAGGAAAAAAAAATTTTGTTTTAAAGTAGCATTTGATTCTCCAAAATGTACAGCAACACAGGAAGGGAGTCAATTTCCTCTTTGGAGAAAAAAAAAAGAAAACAACAAAAAATGGAGTAATTTCAAGGCTTAGCCCCATCCATCTTCCCAAACCAAAGAACCTCAAGACATGGAAAAGCTGGGGAGGATTCTTTCTGCTTTCTTCCAACGATCCTTCATCTGGCTAAGTCCTAGGCTGTCAGGGTGTGTGTTGTATCCTTTTCAGGGGGGCTGGAGCAGTGAAGAAACCCTCATTTTCTTCCACTGGGATCCCACAGCAGCTGTTAAATAACTTATTGATTCCTTGATGAGAGGAAACCTTGTGTTTTTTCCCTTTCTTCCACTCTACTGTGGTGGCCACCAATGAATGGTGGTGTGCAAAATCGCTTACTGGCTGCCTTTCCACGTAAATCAAGTCGTCTGATGTGAGCTGGTCCCAGAGGGAAGGATTCATGTGGCTGGAGGCATGGGCCCATCGCGGTTCGTCTAGGGGAACTGTAGCTTGGAAGCAACTGTGGAAGGCCAGATGACTGACTTCTGGTGTTTCAACCCTGTTGACTACATTAGATGACCCTGAAATCTTTTTGGAATTTCTCTCCAAGTCCCAAGAAACACAGCTAATGCTTCAAACAGCAGATGTGTGCCATTACTTTCCTTAAAACTGAGCTGTGACACATAACATTGGTTTCAGGTGTACAACATACTGACCTAAGATTTGTATTTGAAAATCTTTTTAGTTAAGTAATTGAACCGGCATGTAGAATTCGGTGATGTTTGGAAAGCTTCTAAGACCAGGAGACCCTGGCCAAACTTGAGGTCAGTTCACCCTGTTGATGCCTGTCTTTTTTTTTAATAATTAACTTAGTTAAAAAAAACAAGAAGTTGGAGGCTAAAATCACATATTTTCCTCTGCCTTGTTGCTCAAGAGTCAGCATGTTAGGAGCTGTGTGGGGCCCGAATGCAGGGAGAACTTTGTACTGGGTTGGAAAGTGTGTTTGGGGTTATATAATGTGACTGGGGGTGAAAGAATATCCAACCCCACCTTGAATTCCCCACCCCACGCCTCACTTTAGGCAAGGGTGTCCTGTTACCAGCACCTGTGCCGAGCAGAATAGGGGCCTTGTTCAGTTTTTTTCCGCTGCCCCCCACCTCTGTTTGCCACCAGTATCCTCCCCTCCTAAATTCTACCTAAAATTAGACCTGCTAAAGGGACTTCTTGAATTCCATGGAAATCTTTGTGGTTCGAAGACACGTCATGATATTTTCCCTTACTCATCACAAGATCAAGAATGTGAGCAGTGAATCCAGGGCTGAATAATGATTTCAGGGTTTTCTCTGCCCCCACCCCTTACTGTTTTGTTTTGGGGTTGCTGTCAGACAAGAGGTTCACTTCCTCAGGGTTTGTTGAAGGCCTGCTGTGTGGAAGGCCTTTTGCTGGGCGGTGAGGAGCCAAGGCTGCCCTTGGAGAGCTGCTTGTCCAGTTCAATTCAATATAGTGGCCATGAAGGAGGGGCTGGTAGTCCAGCCTGGGGAAGGACATTGGTCAGCCCTTGTCGGACTTCCTTTTGACTCTTTCAAAAGAAGGAAAAAAAATTTTTTTTCTCTAGAAAGATACTGAAAGTCCAGCCAAGGCCTCCGCCAGTGGCCTGGGCTCTGAGGGAGGTGGGCTGCTCTGTAAATGGTGATGTGCACAGACAGACAAGCCAAGCCCTTGTGAAGTACAGATGGGCCCCACGTCGCTTTTTCTCTTAGCAAATGGCTGTGTTTGCCCAGGCTTTTACAGCTTCCTCAGTATAGGCCTCTGGGAGAAGGAAGAGAAGTGAAGATGTCATAAAACCGGCAGCAGGGAACTGCCGGGAATGGTGCCTGTTCAGAGATACAGGGTTTGCTCTCTGTAGATCAATTTTCGAGGGTTTTCAGGTATAATTTTTCTTGTCTCAGTTTGAGAAGAAGTTTTTTTTTTGTCTTGGTTTCAGTGTCTCTGTGGGGAGAATCTCTTATACATCATATTTAAGCAGATTGTTTAGAACTTGTTTGATTCTATGAATCTTTGTATTCTGAGATCCTAGTTGGTAAGAGTTGAGAGAAGATCATTCCTAGTCACAGTTTGCGTGGAAGGTAGGCTGACTTTGAATTTTGCCCAGTTCAGCTGTCACTTAGTTCTTTCTTTTTTCCAATTTTTATTTATATTTTTTAAGAGAGTAATTTTATTTATTTTATGGCCATGCCATGTGGTATGCGGGATATTCCTGACCAGGGATCGAACCCATGTCCCTTAAGTGGAAGTGTGGAGACTTAACCACTGAAGTGCCAGGAAAGTCCCATCATTTTGTTCTTATGAGACTAACATGTACTCACAGTCCTGCAGTATTGATCAAGCATCGGTGTCGTCACAAGTGTTGAGCTTGATGCTGTATTTTCAGCAAGTGTGAACAATTTTTTAGTACAAGTGTGTCCCATGCATACTCTGCTGCTGACCTTTTAGCCTTCGAACTCTTTTTGCCTCTTGGGGTAGAGACAAAGGAAAAACTAAAACAGTGTCAATTTGGCCGGCTCACTTGAGGTCTTTAAAGTGCTTGGAGGGTGAAAAGGTTGAAACTATTGATTCATTAGGCTCTTTATCTGTAATTTTCATCTAGGCCCTTTCCATTTTCCCAGGGATGGGCAAGAGCTGGCCAGATTCCTTCTATATATAGTGAGACCATTTAGATATTCCAGTCGGGTATGGGAAAATGAGATCATTTTGAGTTTGCCATTACTTCTCGGAACTGCCTTCAGGACACTTTCCCCTAAAACCCACATCTTTGCAAAAACAGAGAAATACCTCTCCCTGAGCAGGGCAGGTTCAGCTGCGTAGGACAGCAGACAGGACACATTTGGGACCCTGAAAGGGAACTGTGATGCCTGAAGCCATTTGACTCAGATTTTCAGATCGCACTGCTGATATGTCCTTATTAAGTAGCAAACTGGAGAGACAAATGGAATAAATTAATTGGATGAGCACTGAGGAAGCGCATTGTATTTGGCTGCCAAGGTTTTTCCTTGAATGAGCTGGAGACTGTGGAAGGGTTCATCTGAGTCTGTGTCACGTACACACATACATGTTACAACCCTCCCCCCAAAGTAAAACCAACTCCCTCCCCAACATTATCAATGTTTCCTACCTCTTAGCCCAGGGAAGACCTTGGCATGGGGCTGTGTCATTTGCTGCTTCCCAATTTAAGATGCTCTGGGGTGCCACCTGGCATACAGGTGCTCTGTATTTATTTGGGCTCCCCTGGTGGCTCAGTGGTAAAGAATCCTCCTGCCAATCCGGAGACTCAGGTTTGATCCCTGGGTTGGGAAGATCCCGTAGAGAAGGAAATGGCAACCCACTCCAGTATTCTTGTCTGGGAAATCCCATGGTCAGAAGAGCCTGGCAGGGCTGCAGTCCATGAGGTCACAAAAGAGTCGGACATGACTTAGCCACTAAACAACAGCAACTGTATTTATTGCATGTAGTGAACAGGGGGCTGGAAGGGACTCAATGAAAATCTATTATGTGCCAGGATTTCCTGTTGTCCTCACATCACCCCCACTTTAAAGTTGAGAAAATTGAGGCTTTGAGTTGATCATTTGTTTAACGCCCTGGTGAGGTAGACTGGCATTCAGACCTTGGTCTGTTTGACCCCTAAAGCTGGAGCTCTTTGACCCACTCCAGTGTTCTTGCCTGGAGAATCTCAGGGACGGGGGAGCCTGGTGGGTTGCCGTCTATGGGGTCGCACAGAGTCAGACACGACTGAAGCGACTTAGCAGCAGCTGGAGCTCTTTAGAGCATGACTAAGGTAGAGAGGGGGCTGTGCATGAGTTTTTAGAAGGCAGCATTTCACTTGCCTGAGTCCCGCAGGAGAACCTAGCAAGGAATCGGGGTCACATCGCAGCTCTTGCAGCCCAGAGCCAGCCTGGGGGTGTGAACCTGAGCTGAGACTCTGGGAGGACTCGGGGCAGGGGGAGTGGAGATGGGGGTGGGAGGCTCCCATCTGGCTGTCACTTTTGTGGAAATGGTTTAATTTATAATATATCAACATGTTGTGGCTTTCCTGCTCCTCCTACTTACCACTTACAGCCTTTCTCTCTCCTCCCCTCCTCCTGGCTTCCTAGAAGGGAAAGTCACCCCCAACCTTGGCTTCTGTCCTTGTCCCCATACAAAGCCCCTATGGTCTTCTCCATGACTGACCAGAGGGCCGCCTTTATATGTCCGTGGAGCCCATTGGGCCCTGAGGTTGGGTGACTATGCTTGTCAGTACCCTCAATTACATGAATTAAGTAAATTCACCCAAAGTTCAGTAACTCCTCAATGAGAACACCTTGCCTTGAATTCACTTTGTGTCCAGCCCTGGAACTCTCTTGTAAAAGGACTTTCTGTATTGAATTATTTCCTTGTCACCCTCCAGTTGGGTTGAGTCAGTCGAGCCATGGCAAGACTGTGTTTGGGGGAAGTTGATGGAATTCACCAAGAAAACCTCCCTTCTGTGCCGATTTCTTGGCAATATGACCTCCATCATAGTGTCTAAGTGTTTTTCTTTTCCTGTCTAGTTTAAGTGGGTGGAAGAAAAAAAAAATCAATGGAGTGGCTTTTGAGCTCTGTGTCTTTTTATTTGCTTTCTTTCCCTTGAAGAATTTGGACAGCAGTGAAAGTATTAGCTGGGTCAGCAGCAGCCGCCTCCCAAGTCCTAGAGGTGGACAGTGGGTTTTGCCTGGGCCTCGCTTCCCCGACACCTCCCCCAGGCAGGGGTCTTCAGGGAGCCGGAGGGGTGGGTCTGGCCAGAGGAGGAAGAGGCGGTTCTGCGCCCCTTTTGGTAGAACAGACATGGTTACAGCGATGAATGCATTGGATTTCTTGGGAGCAACAAGACACTGATACCTGGGACCCTATTCCACAGAAGGTCTGATTCAGTGCCTCTGGGGTACACCCTGGGCTTTAGGATTTTTAAAAGTACCCCCAGCTATACACAGTCTGAGCACCCTTGACATGTTTTCTCAACCTTGCCTGAGTAAAAGTGTCTTTCCATGGTGACACAGCAATGAGAATCTGCTTAACACTACCGGGCTTCAGGATGGGCAATGTTGTGTATTTACTACAATTAATAAAAATAAATTTATAGTGAAACATTAAAGTGAATAAATTAAAAAAAATAGCAACAGACAAAAAGCATCTTTAGAATCCTTGGATGTTTTTAGTTGATCCGTAATAGCCCTGACCAGTACGATTTTATACTATCATGGAATTTGTCAGATACACTAAGCACTAGCCTCGTGTGACTCTTGAGCACTTGAAGTGTGGCTTGTGCAACCGAGAAACTGATTTTTAAATTTTATTTACTTGCAATTTGTTTCAATAGTCTTGTGTGGCTAGTGGCTACCGTATTGGACAGTGCGGATCTATAACATGGCATCCAAGTGAAAACAGTGCTTTCTCAGCAGCACAGCTCCCTGCCCACATCCTATTTATTCATTCCGGCCACACCATTGCCCCCAAACCCCTTCCATGGAAATTCTGGAGCTACTGCTGAGCTTGGAGGCAGAGTGGTGGTTTAGTTGCTAAGTCATGTCCAACTCTTGCGACCCCATGGACAGAGGAGCCTGGCAGTCTACAGTCCATGGGATTCTCCAGGCTAGAATACTGGAGTAGGTCGCCATTTCCTTCTCCAAGGGGGAGAAGGAAATGGCAGAGAGATTTGGTTTTAAATCCTGTGGGCCAATTTCTTCATCTCTCTGAGCCTCATTTTCCTCTTCTGTGAAATGGGTCTCATAAAGTGCCCATCTTTACAATGTTGTTGGGGGGATTCTGAAATGAGATTGTATTTGTTAAAGGGCTTTGCACCATGCCTGACTAAGATGTTCGCTGCGGTTATATTGTCTTGCAGATTTGGGAATGAAGTGTTCTGTAGTTTTGAAATCAATAATTATCTCCACCACTTCTTAGGGCAAACAAGACCCCACCCTTTACTGAGCTGTATTTAGAACTTGCAAATGAAGTTGCAGGAAATGGAGAAGTTGAGTTTTTTCTTCTTCTTCTTACTAAGTATATAAATCACTCCTGAGTTCATTATAACCTCATCTGGCTCAGCAGGGCCTATTGGCATTTCTCTGTTTGCAAATCCTCTGTAGATAAAGGTAGGGAAGGCCTGGGTGCCTGGCTGAGGTCCTCAGGGCCTTTAATGCTTAAAAAAAAAAAAGCCTTTTAGAGATGTTTACACCAGTGTGAGGAGAGACGGGTGCTTGGTACCGGCCGTCTTTTCCTGTCCACCTTGTTTGAGTTGCGGCTTCTTTTTCTGGAGTGAGCACCAGGAGATGCAGTCTCATTTGCCTCTAGCCTCCATTTTACCAACAGCTTTGTACTGGCTTCTGTCCCTTCCCAAGACTTGGCCATGTTTGGGTTCTTCCTACCTGCCTACTGGGGGTTCCCTGGTAGCTCAGCTGGAAACGAATCTGCCTGTAATGCAGGAGACCCCAGTTCGATTCCTGGGTTGGGAAGATCTGCTGGAGAAGGGGTAGGCTACCCACTCCAGTATTCTTGGGCTTCCCTGGTGCCTCAGCTGGTAAAGAATGTGTCTGTAATGAGGGAGCCCTGGGTTCGATCCCTGATTGGGAAGACCCCTGGAGAAGGGAACAGCTCCCCACTCCAGTATTCTGGCCTGGAAAATTCCATGGACTGTATCGTCCATGGGGTGGCAAAGAGTCGGACACGACTGAGCAACTTTCACTATCTGCCTACTAACTGTCTGTGGCCCACCTGTCTTAGCCAGGCCTTCGGGCCTCCCTGTGATTGACTGTAGTGGAGTGGCCTGCTCTGTGCCCAGTGTCCCCCAACCTGGATCCCCTGGCTTCTTTGAACACTTCCCGTGCTCTTCGTTCTTGCTGTTGTCCCACTTGGAGGACCTTCTCTGCCATGTTTTGCATTACTGAGATCTTTCTCATCCTTTAAGGCCTCACCAGAAAGGTCGCTCATTTCTCCATCTTCCTCTTTCTATCACATCAGGCACTCTTGGGCGTTTTTCCACATGCATGTTGATTCTACCTGTACTCATTGCATGCTGCCTTAAGTGGTTGCCCTTGGAGCTAGGTTGCCACTTCTAGCTCTATTACTCTGGGCACGTCACTCTTGTTCCCTGAGCCTTGATTTTCTTACCTGTAAAATGGGTGGAGTAATAGTCTCCTATTAAAGTTGTGGAGGATTAAAAGAGAAAGTATATGCAAAGGGTTTAGCATGAATAGATAAAATGGTCTTATGTCTGAAAGTGAAAGTCGCTCAGTTGTGTCCGACTCTTTGCGACCTCATGGACTGTCCATGGAATTCTCTAGGCCAGAATACTAGAGTGGGTAGCCTTTCCCATCTCCAGGGGATCTTCCCAACCCAGGGTTCGAACCCAGGACTTCCGCATTGCAGGCAGATTCTTTACCAGCTGAGCCACAAGGGAACCCAGAAATCTGCTGGTAATTTCTAGCAGAGTAGCCTGCCCACAGTGGTACTCAGATGTTTCAGAAAATACAAGAAACCTGTACCTTCGCTTTGATAATGCAGTAGAGACAAGAGTGAAATGTTTTTCAACTTTCAGCATGTAAATAATTTGAGAGAATGCGGTACACATATTCAATAGATATGACAAAGCGCCTGCTCTCTGCCAGGCACTGTTGGGGCGGGGGAGGTGGGTAGAAATACATCCATGACCTTGCCTGAAAGTTGTTTAGTCTAGAGGAGTCACAGACAAGTAACTGGAAATCAGTATGATCAGTGCCTTAATAGACGTCAGCATGAAATTTTGAGAGGGGTCAGGGGAAGACCTCTGATTCTCATTTAGAGCTGGGAGACAGAACCAGGGGGAAGGTTTTGGTACAAGTACAAAACCTTCCCCCTGGTTTATTTTACTTACTTAACAAGCATTTGTATGGTACAACCAGGCACTATACTAGTGCTTTATGGAGACTGTTAATTCTCCCAGCAACCCAGGAAGGTAGTTACAAATGCATCTATCAGTGAGGGAGTTATTGCCATAATTCCCATTTTACAGATGGGAAACTGAAGTGCAGAGTGGGTAAGCCATTTGCCCTCATCATGCAACTTAGGAGAGGTACAGTGGGAGTTGAGCCCAGGCAGTCTGGCTCCAGGGTCTGTGCCCTTAATCCACAGGGCTGAGCTGTCTCTTACAGCATTTTAGTATTTCCTTTTCAGATTCTGTAGTGGGTATGTCAGTGATCACTTTGATCATCATCCTACTGATAACTTTAGGACTCAGGACGAACCAGATAAAGCAGTAAAAAGCTAGGCCCTCCTCTGAGCTGCTTGAAGAGGCTCAGCAGGGCCTCCCTTTATTTCAGGAGGGAGTTGGACCAGCCAACAACGTGAAATCGCTGGGGGGCCGCTGACTCGTTCACAGAAGGAAGTGTGTGGGGCGCAGGCGGGGTGCGGTTCACAAGGGTCTGACGTGGTTGTCCGAGGTGACAACCGCATGACACATGTTTGTGTTGCTGGAGAACCCCGCCTCTGTCAGGGTCTCCCCAGTAACAGCTCTGCAGCCCACAGGGTTGCACAACAGGAAAGGGGGCCGTGGAGGGGAGGCGGTTGGAATGGCGGCAAGATTAGTTCCCAGGAAGACCTCTAAGTCTCACTTCTGAGGCCCGGCTTGCTGCAGCCCGGCCGGCAGCTGAGCGCGAGGCCATTAAGGAAGTCTTTGAGTTTGGTTTAATGGTCCCTCTTTGTTTTGAAGTGATTGTTTACTGAACCTTCAAAGCCCGCTCTCCAGCAGGATGTGATCTGGGGCCTGGATAATTGGATGAAGCACCCCAATAGGAAGCAAGTAGCGGGGAGCAGGGCCAGGAGGAGACAGCTGATGGCCAAGCCCTTGGCATCCGGGCCCTGGGAGACTTCCAGCCACTGCTGGGGGAGGGGGTCACCCTGCCACCAGGAGTAGACCTCGAGTCAGGGTCCCTGGGAACCTGGCCTCTTTGATGTTGGGCTGGCCTTAATTAGGGACACCCTAATTAAATCACAGAGAAGGAAGCTTTCCCCTACATTTAGCATGAAGAGTTAGCAAATGTTTTGAGAGCATTTCTCGAGGGATTACTTCTCTAAGATTATGCAAGTAATTGAAAGTTAATGGAAGAAAAAAAAACCTGAAGACCTCAGGTTAGTAAAAAATGAAAGTCACCCATAACCACTTGATTCCAAAGTGGGTTATGGACACACCTTTTAGAGGAAGGCTATTGCAGCTTTTGCCCTGTCAGAAATTTCCTTTTCCACTTAGCTTTTCACTTAACACTTTCTGTGCTTGTAATTAGAAGCCGGGTTAGTTTTAATGGCTGTGTGGTGGTGCATTGTTTTGTTCATGGTTAATTGATTTAGTTGACACCTGTTGGAGGACCTGCTGTGGGTCAGGTTCTGTGTTAAGTGCTGAGGGATGTGTGTGCGCTAAGTCACTTCAGTCTTGTCTGACTCTTTGCAACCCCGTGGACTGTAGCCCACTGGGCTCCTCTATTCATGGGGATTCTCCAGGCAAGAATACTGGAGTGGGTTGCCGTTTTCTTCTCCAGGGGATCTTCCTGACCCAGGGATTGAACCCACGTCCCCTGCATTGCAAGTGGATTCTTTACCTTCTGAGCCACCTGGGAAGCTGTAAGTGCTGAGGACCCAGCAGTTAACCAGATGAACTCAGATCTCTGTCCTCTTGGGTCTTACATTCTAGTGGACAAGGGATGGGCGTCTGGGACAGACAAACTGAATAAGTCAGTTGTGTTGTATTTTAGAAGGAGTGTGTGTGATAAAGCAGGCTCCGTGTCGTTGTTTTTAAATAGGGTGGTTGGGGAAAGCCTCACCTCAAAGAGAAGGTAACATTTGGGGGATAACTTACGAAGTATGTGGACATCAGAGGAATAATCAATGTTCCAGGCACAGAAAGAGCATGTGCAAAGGCCCTGAGTCAGGAGCCCAGTTCCATAGTGATTTGTGATCAGGCTGTGTCCAGTGTTTCACCATGAGCAGCTCTTCAGCAAATAGATCCTTGCAGTTACACCTTGATTTACATTGGTGGTTTCCCCACAGAGATTTATCCTGAGTCAAAGGCACATACTTTCAAGGCTTTTGAAACCCATTGCCGAATGCCTTTCAGAAAATGTGTGTCTGTTCACGTTCCCCTGCGCAGGTGATTATCACTGGGGATTACTCCTACAGAAGCATGGCCTGTACATCAGGACTGAGAAATCGCTGAGGCCACAGTATCCAAGACCTGAGATGGCTGTGGCCTGTTGTCTAGAGTGATAAGTCTCAGATCTGTGTGTAATTTCGGCCATCAGAGCCTGAGTGTCCCCTGGGGAATGTGTTAAGTGCAGACCCCTGGGCCCCACCCCCAGGGATCTGGTCGTGTTGATTTGGGGCTGGGTGCAGGCATCTGTAGGTTTAGCAGGCATTCCCTGGTGGTGAGTCTCTGGGAGCTTGTGCTGGGAGTCTTCCTTGGGTAAGAAGAGGTGGGGGTGGCTCCTGGGTCTCCCTGAGCCACCACAAGCCTCCTCTGCAGCTTGTGGAGTGGGTGGGATCTCCCTGCTCTTCCCCCCCACTCTCATCCCCCAAATCACACGTTCCCTGGGTGTCTTCCAGGTGAACAAAGTGACTCATGTCTGAATGTAGCATGATCTCCTGTGCTTCCTATCCTTGGCTAATTCTTTTTCTTTTGCAGGGAATGCTCCCTCCCTTCCTTTCTTTCCCCCTCTTCTTCCAGGCTTCCCAGGTGGCACTAGTGGTAAAGAATTTGCCTGCCAGTGCAGGAGACACAAGAAATGTGGGTTAGACCCCTGGGTCAGGAAGATCCCCTGGAGTAGGAAATGGCTATCCACTCCAGGATTCTTGACTGGAGAATCCCATGGACAGCGGAGCCTGGTGGGCTACAGTCATCTAAGACCCCGGTGAGGAATCACTCTGTCCAGAAATTTGTACCAATTGCACCTTCCAGGGCTTTATCTCTAGAGTGTGGTGCTCTCCGGGATCAGTGGCTTACACAGCAGCGTTCCTCAATACTTTGGCTTCTTTTAAGCCCCACCCGGTGCCTGTGCATACTGCTGTTAGTCACTCAGTCGTGTCCGACTCTTACCACCCCATGGACTGTGGCCTACCAGGCTCCTCTGTCCATGGGATTCTCTAGGCAAGAATACTGGAGTGGGTAGCCAATCATTCCCTTTTCCAGGGAATCTTCCTGACTCAAGGATCGAACCCAGGTCTCTTGCATTGTGGGCAGATTCTTTACCATTTGATCCACCAGGGAAGCGCAACCTGTGCATAGTAGGTGCTCATGAAACGTCCGAGTCTGGGTGGCCTTGTATGTGACTCATTAAAATGGCAGTTGCTAGCATTTCTGGACTGCAAGATGCTAGTCACCCTTCAGCGCCCTCCTTTTCTTTGACTTACCCTTGTTAGCATCCTTTGAGGAGGGGACTACCATGGTCATCGTTTACAGATGAAGATAAAGTGTCACCAGATGACTGAGTCATGTAGGTCTGGGGAGATCTGAAGCTGGGCAGCCTGACTCCACCCACTAGACCACACTGATCCTTTTAGACACTGGGTATGGCTGCTCATCAGGGCCTTCTATCCAGGCAAAGAGATGGACATTCAGTGGAAAGACTCTAAAAAAAGAGAAATGACTGTAGACGTAACAGGCACAGCCCTTTTTGGTGGTTCCTGCCCAGGTGTTATTCCTAGCAGCCTGGGTGGGGTTTGGGGCTTGTGGAGTTTGGTGGGAGGGAAAATCTGTTGAAGTGGGAGGTGCCAGCATCCATGAAGTGTACACAGAGCTGTAAGGTTCTTTTCATAGGCATTTTTATTGCTGGTGAGCTTGGGTAGGTGGGTGAGGGTGGGCGTGTAAGGAGGCAACCGCTGATTATCCGCAAGGCTGTCATCCACTTGACGGACAGGAGTAATTCGTGGATTAGGCAAGCTCCAATCAGAAAATAAAAGTCCAGGAATGGTTTTATGGTGGAGGGGTTTACGCAGCTCCTTTCATCAGAGGACCTTGGGAGCCCTTCATCTTGCTGGATGGGGTGGGGAAAGGTGGCTTTGGGGACAAAGCTGTGACAGGTACCCACTTCTGGAAGTCGAAGATTCCTGCCTCATGCTTTAAGAAGCGTGGAGTCCAGTGGTGCTCCTGCTTTGGTCAGAAACTTCCTCTTGAAGCTTTGTTTTTGTTTCCCTGAAGGCTGAACTCACCTAGGGGTGTCCCTGGAAGAAGGGGAGGGATGCTGTGGACTGTACCCCTCACACTCACCCTGGGGAGGGACCTGGTGGCGGGGCTGGGGATGGAAACCTGGAGAGATGCTCGGGACAGGCTCCCCCACCTCCTGGTAGAAGCCAATCAGTTCCAGTGTCCACAGGAAACCTGAAGATGTGACAGAATCAGCCATAATCACACCGCTGATGGTGGTGACTCAACATTTCCAGTGTGTGTCTATCTGGTGTGTGATGTTTTCTGCACAAAGGGCTTTTCTTTTATGTTTTCTTTTTCACATGGTTCTGGATCCTGACCATTTCTAAGGTGACATTACAGCTCGCCCA
The DNA here is from genome assembly GCF_000754665.1 of Bison bison bison. Taxonomy (NCBI): domain Eukaryota; kingdom Metazoa; phylum Chordata; class Mammalia; order Artiodactyla; family Bovidae; genus Bison; species Bison bison. The sequence goes on from NW_011494680.1 coordinate 1,633,079, forward strand.
GATCCTTTGCAGTTGTAATCGGGGGTTATTTGTTTGGGGAGCCCTTGCTCGCCATTCTACTTTATCTGGTTTTCTTATTGTTGTTCAGTTGCTAAGTTGTATCCTATTCTTTGTGACCTCATGGACTGCAGCATGCCTGGCTTCCCTGCCTTTGACAATCTCCCAGAGTTTGCTCAAACCCACGTCCATTGAATCGGTGATGCCATCCAACCATCTCATCCTCTGTCGTCCCCTTCTCCTCCTGCCTTCAGTCTTTGCCAGCATCGGGTCTTTTCCAGTGAGTCGGCTCTTCGCATCAGGTGGCCAAAGTATTAGAGCTTTAGCAGCAGTCCTTCCAATGAATTTTCAGGGTTGATTTCCTTTAGGACTGACTGGTTTGATCTCCTTGCTGTCCAAGGGACTCTCAAGAGTCTTCTCTAGCACCACAGTTCAAAAGCATCAATTCTTTGGCTTCTACTGAACCCAGATATAAAGCAGGATTCAGCCTGCCTACTGGGCTTCCTGCAGCCTAGGGCCAGGTCTGTGTATCTTGCTGCTTGCTCTTTCCAGAGTCAGGGTAGTGCTTGGAGGGGCAGATCAGGGATCACATTCTAGCTTAGCCTAGACTGCTAGGATGCAGCCTCTCTGGCCCTGGGTTTCTTCAGCTGTGGGGTAACAGCAGCACCTGCCTCATGGGGTTTTTGGAACACGTAGTAAGAGTGTGTATCAAGCTGTGCCCCTCCAAGCGTGGTTTATGGACCGGCAGCCTCAGCACCACTCAGATGAAAGATACAACATCCAGGCCCCACCTCAGACCAAGAGATTCAGAACTGCGTTTTTGCAAGATCTCCAGATGTTAGTATTGTCAGTTAATGTTGGGGACGTGCTGATCTGTTAATGAGGCATCTAGCAACTGTTCAGAACATGGTGATGTGTAATGGTGGTGACAGTGATGCTTATCAAGGTGAAGAGGGGTTTGGGAGATGACCTGTCCAGTCATATATCTAGAACTTGGGTTCTCATCAGCCATAGCCACTGGTCAGCCAGCTTTCTCTGGAACCTCACTTCCTGTAACCTGTCCCAGCTGGTCCCTATTCTTTTTCAGCTTAGGCAAATCCTCCTTCCTCCTGGGAGTCCTCTTCAGTCTCTGGCTCCTCTCAAATGGCCCTTCCTCCGACCCAGGCTCCGGGCTCCTCTGTGTTCCCCAAGCGGCAGGCCTGGTGTCTCATTCCCTCAGCTGTCCCTGAGGCTCCGCTGTCACGTGGGCAGGGCTGGGAGAGGCGGTGGCTGCATTATTTATGGGGCACTGTGAACTAGCCGGGCTGGTAAGTTACAGTTTTTTTCTTCTGCTTTGTGTGGGATGCCATCCCGGGCATCTGTTTAATACAAAGCAAAAGAGAACCCCAAGCCAGCAAGTGGCCTGCCCAGCGTTTGGCTGTGGGATAAGTGGAGGAGACGATAGGGACTCGGTATCCCCAGAGCTCAAGTCTGGGTCGGGAAGATCTCCTGGAGAAGGAAACGGCAGCCCACTCCAGTGTTCTTGTCTGGAGAATCGCGTGGACAGAGAGCTTGGCTACAGTCCACCAGGTCACAAAGAGTTGGACACAACTGAAGCAACTTAGCACACACCCAGGGCAGCCCGCTTGTCTGTCTGCTCAAGTGGCCACCAGCCTCTTGGGGAGTTGACCGAGATAGGTAGGCCTTTCTCTCAGAAGTAAGAAGATGACTTTATTCTCCTCCCTACCCTCCAAGGGACCAGGCTGCCTTCAGGTGTATGATGGGGTCGCCAGGTTCTCTTGTCGCTGTACTGGTTTGGGATTCAAGTCACCCGCCATTTGAATCAAGCCCCATTTGTAGTTCAACCCTGGATCTTGCCCTAGACAGCTGCCCACGCTCTCCCTGTCCGTTCTTCCATCTCCTGCTTCTCCCAGCATCAGTGTGGCACTCTGGTGTCCCTTGGAGGAGTCCACATGTGTCCTCCCCGTCTCCCTGTCTTTGTCCCTGTTATTGGAAATACTTTCCCTTCTTCCCTCTGTTTTTCTGTCCTCAAGCCCACAGTTCAGTGGGGAAAACCTAGGCTCAGAGAGTGAACTGCATGATGTGAGGGAAGCAGGGGGCGGGTCCCAGGATGCTCTGCAGGAGGTGACATTTGAACTGGGTGCTGATGGCTGAGTAGGAGTTTTCCAGATTATTGAATGCCCCCCAGAGGTTAGAAGAGAGAACAGTCGGTGTGGGTGGGGGTTCGGGGTGGGGGTCTGTGTGGTGGGCACCCTGCCTGTGGCTGCAGACTTAGAGCCTGTCTTCAGGCAGGCCCCGTCTCTCTCCCTGTAGGAACTGGGCAAGGTCAGGCAGCTTGCTAAAGAGAGTCCTCCCCATGCTTGCAAACACAGCAGTTTCCAGCAACAGGGGTCTCTCCTTTCTCCCAGAACCTGGTGTGATCTGAGTTCTATTCTCAACAAACTGCCAAGGCTTCAAAACCTCCCTGCCCTCCCCCCGTCCCCCGGCACCCCCAGAGAAATTCAAGAAGGAGATTCCAGAAGGCGAGTCTCATTTCCCTTTGCCCGTGACTTTGGACTTGGCGGAACCCACGTGCTCGGCAGGAGTCTTGTTTTCCTTGACTTTGGTCTGTCTGGAAAGCTGTGAAACCTGTGTTCTCTGGTGAGCTCCACAGTGGGGTCTGTGTTGAGACTTCCTCGTAGTTTTGAGGATGCGTCCCTGGGGGTTCCTTAAACATGAATAGAGCCCCGCCAGACACAATGTCAAGAGACAGCTTTCTGGGGTTTCTTGGTGGGTAGCGCGGATTAGAAAATTAAGGACCACACTGGACTTGCTTTCTAAAAGGCCTCTCAGTGCATATGGTGTCTTGATTGGCAAATTTCTTCTGAAATTTGAGTCTGCTCCCCTTCACCCAGCCTTGTTGTCTAGAACAACCCAGGGCTTTTTTCTCTCAGTAACCTTTTCATTTTCCAAGTCCCTTCTTCATTCCTTCCAAGCTTTTGAATTTTTGTAGTAAAATGATTTTCAACTTTTTTTTTCCTTGAAAGAAACTTAAAAAAAAAAAAAAAATCTGGAACAACCCAACATCACCTTGCCTTTTAAATTTTAATAACGTTTACACACTACATTTCTCAACAAGGAGATTTTTGTCTTCTGTTCTTAGAAGTTTTTTTTTTTTTTTTAGAATCCATTAAATTATATATTGCCTAAAACAGGTGGGCCTGATACTCTTTGATAGACTGTCAAATATCTAGACTGTCAAATATCATTAAGTCAGGAGAGAGTGGCTGTTGGCAGCCTTCTTCTGGCAGAGTGGGTGTTCGTAGGCGGAGAGCTGGGTGCTGTACCCCCTAATTGCAGCGGGGACCCTCCTTCTGTTGCTAATTTGGTAAAGACTGAAATGAGGCTCCAGGTGGGGGCAGGTAGTCATTTTAAAGTGGCTCTAGCACTTGTTTTCAGGCACACGCATCTGGGGTTTGAGTACTCATCCACCTTGTACTAGGAGCCGCAGAGACACTGGCAGACGCTGTGTGTCCTACTGTCTCTCTCCATGTCTGCTTTAACTGTGGGGAACTCAGGATGCACAGTTGGCTCTGTTCTTAGCATTGAGAATGAGGGATTCCAGCCTGGGTGGACCGTCTGACCTCAGGAGTGTTTTTTGGCCGCACTGCATAGCTTGTGGGATCTTAGTTCCCAGACCAGGAATTGAACCCCCACCCCACCTTGCAGTGGAGGCACAGAGTCTTCACCACTGGACCCCCAGGGAAGTCCCAACCTGGAGAGTTGTAAACATCTCTCCCAGCATCCCGAAGGAGATTCTTGGGAGCCTGCAGACGCTCGGATCAAACCTGTCAAAGGTTATTGAGCCCTTACAGAGTGCCTGGCACTGCTCTGGGTACTTGGGATGACTGACCTCATCTCCTCCTTGAACCAATCCGGGGCAGTGGTGACTGACGCTTGCTGGAGTCAGACCACCTGCCCGCTGTCATGTGGCAGAGGGGGAGAGCTAAGATTCTGGCCAGCAGGTTGGCCCCGGTGTTTGTGTTCCTTATTTCTTTCCTACATTCTTTCAGTGTTCCGTGATGTCAGTGTTCAATAATGGTGATGGAATTATACCTTTTTATTGTTGACCATTATAAAGAGCTGGCCTGAGAGATCAAGTGACGTCCCCCGCCCCCGACATAGTTCACTGGCAGGGCCATGGCTAGAACTCAGGATTTGGTGCTCCCGCCATTCTGGTGTATTCTCCCTGAATGTGTCTCACCTTTTTCTTAAATACTGTGGATCATCTTGGTGACCTTCTGCAGGGGTTCTGTGGATAGGAGTGGTTGGTGCTGGAGAGAGGGGGCCTGGTTCTCATGTCCTGTGTGCAGATGGGAGATGCTAGTTCCTTTGACTGGAAGTTGATGCTCAGTGTCTGTGAATATCCTCAGGCTTTTCGTAAAGCTTCTCATGTTGTCTTGTCGACCAGAAAGAGAAGGACTGGCTAGATGAGGCTGTAATTGGTTGGTAACGCTCTCATGTTCTGAGGGATGCTGAAGTCCATCTGAACAGAGATCTCTAGTGCCCAGCCAGAGGACTCTGATCTTGGTCCATACCCCTATTACCTGGATGTAGATATTTTAATAGAAGGCATGTTCATATTTGGTTTTGATAACAAAATGGTAAATGCTATAGGTGGGATTCCCGATAATGTCTTAATGGACCTGGAAAGGTAGCCTGAGCCCTTAGAGGTTTCATTCAAAAACAAAGTTGCGCTCTTGGGTTAAAGAGACTTGCTGGGGCACAGAGATGGGATGGAGGCTAAGTGGTTTAGCAGATGATGACCAGACCTGTGCATGAGTGTTGGTGTCAGTAGCTCAGATGTAGCTGTCAAAGGACTTCTGCCAGGAGCCAGTCAGGCAGACTCCCTGGCCTGGTGCAGCTCAGTGTCCCATGGGAGCACATTGCCGCTTGGAGGAATAAATCCAGAGTGTGCAATTGGGCCGAGCAGGTCCCCAGTGCACAGACGCAGAATTGATGGATGTGATCTAGCAGCCTGGGTGAAACAGATTTTAGGGGCTGTATGGATTGTAAATTCAAGGTGCTGTTACTGCCAGAACCGCTAATTTGATCTTAAATTTTTTTAAGTGTAGTGGTGACTACATTGTTTTCATAAAAATGATGTATGACCCTTATTTTAAAAAAAAACAACAACAACAGGAAGCTATAGCAATGGAGGAAAGTACAAACAGGAACACAACACATTGGTCCAAATCTCAGCTCCCAGGAATATTCCATTTTAATGTTGGGTAGATGGTTTTCCTGACATCTTGCACATTTTCAGGCAGACTTGATAGCTCAAGAAATATATTGTTGTTCAGCCACTCATGTCCAATTCTTTGTGACACCATGGACTGCAGCACGCCAGGCTTCCCTGTCCATCAACAACTCCCGGAGCTTGCTCAAACTCATGTCCATCGAGTCGGTGATGCCATCTGACCATCTCATCCTCTGTCACCCCCTTCTCCTCCTGCCTTCTATCTTTCCTAGCATCATGGTCTTTTCCAGTGAGTCGGCTCTTTGCATCAGGTGGCCAAAGTATTGGAGCTTCAGCATCTGGCCTTCCAATGAATATTCATGGTTGATTTCCTTTAGAATTGACTGGTTTGATCCTCTTGCTGTCCAGAAGACTCAAAATATATAAATGAACACACTTTTAGAACAGATGTTCTGTGCAAGATATTTTCAAAATAATAATTATTTAAAAAACTGACATTGAAATGAAGTAATACTGAAGAAATTGCTGAGCTTCAGATAACTGTTTCTTCACCAGAAGAAACTCATTTCCCAGACATTCCTCTGAAGCAGTGGTTCTTTACCAAGGGTGATTTTGCCCTGTAGGAACAATGTCTGGGCATTTTGTCACATCCAGTGACATCCATGAGTGTTACTGACATCTAGTGAATGGAGGTTGGAGCAGCTGCTGAACACCCTGTAATGCACAAGACAGGCCCCCACCTCCATCTTGACAAAAAAAAAATTATCTAGCTCAAAATGTCAGTGGTGGCAAGGTTCAGAAAGTATGCTCTTAAAGAGTAAGGGGATGTATGGAGAGAGTTACATGGAAACATACATTACCTGTAAATAGATAGCCAGTCGGAATTTGCTGTATGACTCAGGGAACTCAGACTGGGGCTCTGTGACAACCTAGAGGGGTGGGATGGAGTGGGAGGTGGAAGGGAGGTTCGAGAAGGAGGAGACATATGTATACGTGTGGCTGATTCTTGTTGATGTTTGGCAGAAAGCAGCAAAATTCTGTAAAACAATTATCCTTCAATTAAAAGATAAATTAAAAATTTTTTAAAAGACACAACATTATAAATCAACTATATTTCAATAAAATAAATAATAACTGAAATAAAGAGTAAGGGGGGAAGAGATTATTAAAATTATTAGGGGAAAAATTAGAAAGCTGAAATCATTATGTTTTAACTCAGTTTCAGTTTTAGTCTATTTTAATGGGACTTACTTTTTCCTTTTTTTCCTGGGCATAGCTTTAATTGGAAGATTTTAGTGTATTTACAGAAGTCCACAGCTCCCACAGAAGGCCCCACTGTTCTGTGCTTCCTGCTGCCTGGGGATTGATGGGGCTTCTATAATAAAAAATGAGATGATTCACTGTATTACAGTTTCTCCATCCTCTCTCCTTAATGACAAAATCAAGAGGTGTCATATGTTATTTTTACCTTGTGAAGGTTCATAACATTTATATTCTATCCTACAACCATAATCTGCCAGGTGTTTAGAGTTAGTTCTATGTCTAAATGATTCGGTGCCAAACACCGCTTCTCTAACCACGGCTTCCTCTTCTCTGGGTTTATTTTGCATTGACTCTTAGTTGGTTACCTGATCTTGTTGTTCAGTTGTTAAGTCGTGTCTGACTCTTTGTGGCCCCATACACTGCAGCATGCCAGGCTTCCCTGTCCTTCACTGTCTCCTGGAGTTTGTTCAAATTCGTGTCCATTGAGTTCTATGTTTAAATGATCTGATGCCAGACACTGATTTTCTAACCATGGTTTCCTCTTGTCTGGGTTTATTTTGCACGGACTCTTAGTTGGTTACCTGATCTTAGTATACATTTCTTTTTTTTTTTCTTAGTATACGTTTAATGTGCTGTGTCAGACCCCACTCTGGTTTGCCCCAGTCAGAACTGCACCTGCGGTTTAGGGTTTGTCTCAAGCACCTTAGAGGGCTTCCCTGGGGGCTCAGATGGTAAAGAATCCATCTGCATTGCGGGAGACCTGGGTTCGATCCCTGGGTTGGGAAGACTCCCTGGAGAAGGGAATGGCAACCCACTCCAGTATTCTTGCCGGGAGAATCCCATGGACAGAGGAACCTGGTGGGCTTCAGTCCATAGGGTCGCAAGGAGTCGGACACGACTGAGCAGCTAAGCACACACACATACCATACTTAGAAGAGTAGAGACACGTAATGGAATATCCCCAAGACACTGTGGGGATGTGAGACAGGGTCCCGTGTAGAAATGGAGTTGCAGTTGGGAGCTGAAAGAAGGAATGCTGTGAATGAATGTGCTGGTTGTCCTTCGTTCTTGGAAAAGATGGATATGGAAGCAGGATCAATTTAACTCTGTGGATTCCTAGGTTAGGAGTAAGACTGCGTGGATAGAAAGGAAAGCTTGGCTGATGTAGGTAGGTTGCCATGGAGGGTGACAAGTGTCCTGTTAGCTGCAATACGCTGGGGAACCACCTATAACCATGTAGTATGTAGATGCTGGCCTCAAGCCATCAGCTGAGCAGCTATATTTAGGTAACCTCCCAACCTTGAGATTCTGCTAGACTAATGCTGTGCTGTTTGCTTAGTTGCTCAGTCATGTCTAACTCTTTGCGACCCCATGGACTGTAACCCACCAGGCTTCTCTGTCCATGGGGCTTCTCCAGGCAAGAATACTGGAGTGGGTTGCCATGCCCTCCTCCAGGGGATCTTCCCAACCCAGGGATAGAACCCAGGTCTCCAGCATTGTAGGAGGATTCCTTACCATCTAATGCTTGCCAGTAGCCTCCTGTCCTGGAGAGGAGCTGCAAACACTCTGGTTCCCTCCTCCCTGCCTTCTGGGATAAGGAGGGGAACAGCCAGAGGCATCATCAGGTGGTTCAGGGTAGAGTCCTACATGTTCCACATATCTAGAATTTGGACCCACCTATCATTGGAGTTGGGTGTGCTACCAATGTCTTCATCAGATATCTGTCACAGCTGGACTTACTGATCAATGGCTTTGTTTTGTTGTAGGGGAGTTATCCGGTTTGGGAAGATTTCATTAACAAAGCCGGAAAGCTGCAGTCCCAGCTTCGGTAAGTAGAAGCACGTCATCTCCAAGAAAACGGCAGCGGCCTTAGACAAAGGATGCAAGAACAGGGACCCAAGAGTTGAACTAGGGTTACTTTTGGAAGTCTTACAGGTAGAGAAGCATGCCACTTACTAGCCATGTGTCCTGACCACTGATTCCTGTATGTAAAATCAACTCATATCTGCTTTGCCTCCTTCCACTGGAATTTTGAGGGTCAAATAAAGTCAGTTATATGTAAGGTAGCCATGGATGATATATAAAGAGTGTTCCCTACATGCCAGGTATATGGTAACAGTTAAATCTCAGGACCCCAAAAGGTAAGTATAGTTGTTATCCCATTTTGCTGATGAGAAAACTGAGGCACAGATAAGGAGAATAACTTACCCAAATTCACGCAGCTAGTAAATGAGAGAGCAGGGAATTGAACTGAGGCAGTCTGGCTCCACAGTTCTTTCTGCTTCCTGCCTATCCTTACAGAGTTTAAAGCTTAGTTTGTATAATTCCGTTTCCATGAATTGTCTATGTAATGCAAATCTATAGAGACAGATGGAGACTAGTGGTTTCCTGGGGCTAGGAGTGGGAAAGGAGGTTGACTGCAAATGGCCATGAGGGACCTTGTTGGGGTGATGGAAATATTCTAAAACTGGATTGCGGTGGTATTTGCATAACTCTGAATTTACTGAAAAATTGTTAACTTACACACCTAAAATGTGTGAACTTTATGGTATACAAATTATGTCTCAATAAAGCTGTTTTAAAACAATGAGATCTAATGCTGATCTGCTCTAAGGGGCTATTATTATTGCCTCATCATGTGCTTGTTAATACATAATTTGACATACAGTAGAAAATATGGCAACATCTTCTTGTTAAAGCCATATGCTTTTAAAATCAGTGGGGAGAGGGTTGTGATTGCACTTAGTGGGTGCTTCAAGAGAGCTGGGACATTTGAAAAAGAGGTTGTTTTCATGACTCTGGTCATGGCTGTGGGGGTGACATGGATTGGTTAAGGTGTACGGGGATGGTTTTCCAGAGAACGAAGCAGGTAGGTGTTTTCTAGGATAAGAAACCATATGGATGACAGACAGAGGTGGGAGGAGTAACATGATGTTCTTAGGACTTTGCCTGTTGACCCCAGGGGTTCCTGCCCAGAACTTTGGCCACAGAACTGGGCATTCCCTGGCTCCCCTGTAGATTAGGAGAGAACTTGAGAGATGTGGAAATTTCCCAGTCCATTATTCAGCTTCGTGGGGCCTGGGATTTCCAGAGTCATGAGTGGGCATTCAGGTGGACCATGGGCTTCAGAATATGGCCCTTTTGCTGCTTGTTGAGTCCTTTTGCCATTTCTTTGCTTGAGAACCTATGATTACTTTGTCCTGGATCAGATCCAACCTACTCTTCTCAGAATGTAAGGCCCTCTCCCCCAACTCTGCCCCCATCATGGTTCATTTCAAATAGGTTAGTCTCCATCCTGTAGGAGGTCGCCTCCTGTTGTAAAACATGTAAGTACAACCCCTCCCTGCTACGCTTCTTCTTATCTGGCCTCATTTAATTGTCTGGCAGGTTTTCAGGGTTGACCAGGGAAAAGATGCTCTTCTCCTTTTACCAATGAAGCAGCAAAAACTTAAAATAATTAACTGATGGGCTGTCTTAAACATACAGAATAAGACTTAAAGCAATCTTATCCCTACTGGTACAAAGTACATTATAATATATTGGGGTTGGTCAAAAAGTTCATTCAGGATTTTCTGTTACAGCTTATGGAAAAACCCAAATGAACATTTTGGCCAGCCCTATATAGATATAATATGCATATTATATATATAAAGTGTTAGTTGCTCAGTCATGTCCCGCTCTTTGTGACCCCATGGACTGTAGTCTGCCAGGCTCCTCTGTCTATGGGGTTTTTCCAGGCAAGAAAACTGGAGTGGGTTACCATTCCCTTCTCCAGGGGATCTTCCTGACCCAGGGATCGAACCCAGGTCTCCTGCATTGCAGGCAGATTCTTTACCTTCTGAGCCACCAGGGAAGCCATACACATACACGTGTGTGTGTGTGTGTGTGTGTACATATATGTTAAACAATAAGTCCTATGAGGCAGAGACCATTACTTTATTTTGTCAAGCTATATATGTACATAACATATATGTACACACATGTGTGTGTGTGTGTGTACATATATGTTAAACAATAGGCTCCATGAGGCAGAGACCATTACTTTATTTTGTCAAGCTACTAGTACCTGGTTGAGAGCACCGTGGGAAGCTCAAGCCTGTGGTTTAATTTTCTGTGTTAAGAGAGTGGGTAAGGATAAGACCAGAGAAGAGGCAGACTCTTGGAGCGTGTAAACTGAATCACTCCTTTCTCCTGCTAATGGATGCATGTTTGCTCTGCACCATCAGAGAGGGCTAAGATGTCCTGTGACAAAAGCAGTCCGTGAAATATGGCTCATCGGAAGGCGGTGTTTAAAAGCTCTTAATTCCTCACACTTGACCACAGTCTTTGTTTTCACGGGAGCCCTGGTGACCATGTAATACTTGAGGCACCTCTATAGTTGGCTCGTTTGGAAGATCGGCCTTGACTTGAGTGAGAGTAAATACAGCTGTTGGGTCAGATATTAATTATAAATTTGAATGAGTTGTTTATAAATCTCAGAGCGTAAAGCTAACTTTTCCATGGTTTGCAGTTGGTGCCAACTCTTCAAGAAATATGCTTTGAAGTGGGTTTTTGTTTTTGTTTAGTGTGTATGTCTGTGTGTGTGTTTTGACCAGAATGTTTTCCTGCTCTACTGGAAAATATCAGGCCTCATTTTGAAGCTTGGCTCTAAGGGACTGTTGCCCAAGTTTTCCTGGGGACCACTTCTAGCACCTTCCAAGAGCCTTTTGTTTCACAGCTGCCTTGCTTAGGCTCAAAGGTCATTTATTTCTTTTTTTTTTTCCTCCTCCATTTTGAACTTTGTATTTAAATCCTTCTTCTCATCTTCTTCCCTTTTTAGTCCTTTTTCTTTTTCTCATCTTCTTCCTTCCCAACTTTGAATTATTAGGGATGCTCTATAAGGACTGTATTCATATGGGAACTACTTGGACATTAACATCAGGCTGTAAACTCTGTTGTACGTGTTCTTGTGAGTGAGCCTGGGGCTGGCTAGCTTGTCCTGGTTGTTCACAGCCCTGGGATGCAGTGGTGATTACTTTGTTGAATGACATCTTGGACCATGATTCTAGGAACCAGTAGATCACAAAGTGCTCAAGGCATCTCCCAGTGCTCAAGAGAATGGGAAGAATTCAAGAGAACTCTAGGAAAGTAAATGAGATAGTAACCCCTCCTTGGTCTCAGCTTTTAGGAATTCAGGAGATGCTGTTGAGATAGCATTCTAATGTTGAAAAAATAGTATGTTGGTTTCACTATAGTCATGATTTACGGGGGAAAGTCACATAGCTGGGATGAACATGGGATTGTAAGTCATGCTGGGCTACTAGTCTCAGCTGTGGTAGGAACTGGTGATCTCAGTTTTCCCATCTCTAAGATGAATTGTTTAACTTAGATCTCTTCAGGATCCCTTCTACCAATTCATGTGGCTATATTGTTTTCCTGCTCTAAAGTATCTTTCAGCCATACCACTTATATATATATTTTTTAAATGCTTTTCCTTTTAGGTAGAAACACCTGTCTTTTCCTTCTTTGTGAAGTTTTACTTGTTAATAATTTTATACCATCAGGTGAAATGGAGTAGGAAGAATAGTTAGCATTTGTTGATTAGTACTGCATGAGCCATACCTTATTGGGGTACAGTGCAGTAGGAGAAAGTCTTTAAAAAGTAGGTCCACACACAGTGGGGGATGGAGAGGGTGGGATGAATTGAGAGAGTAGCTTTGAAACATATACATTACCGTATGCAAAACAGGTAGCTAATGGGAAGTTGCTATATAACACAGGGAACCCAACCTGGTGCCCTGTGACAGCCTAGAGGGGTAGGATGGGGTAGGGGGCGGGAGAGAAGTTCAAGAGGGAGGGGAAACACACACACATACATATAAAGATACACACACACACACACACACATACACACACACATACCTATGACTGATTCATGTTGTTGTATGGCAGAGACCAGCACAACATTGTAAAGAAATTATACTCCAATTAAAAAAAAAGAGTCCACTAAGCCAATGGTTGTCTGTATCCAGTCAGGGTTTCCCTCTTGGAGGGTGACTTTCTGTCCCTGGCAGGGATTCCGGCCCTTTTGCTGTCACGTATGTGCTGGTGTGAGACAGTCCTCATGCTTTTGTTATCTGTTTGCATTTTAGGACAACAGTCGTAGCAGCAGCTGCCTTCTTGGACGCCTTCCAGAAAGTGGCTGACATGGCCACCAACACACGTGGTAAGCAGATGGAGGGATGGCTTTCTGCATGTGGGCTCTTACCCTTGGCGGCTTCACACGAAGATAGAGCTCAAGTTATCAGAGCTTGGCTGACTCATATTTAAAAATATATATATTTTTAACTCTGGGGGATTCTGCATAGTAGATGCTGCAAATCGTTCTCCAGATAATAAAGCGCATGAGAAGAAGGAAAAATAAGCCAAAGGAACCAGTGTTTGTGCCTGAGATGGCTTGATGTGCTTGTCATCACTTTTAACGACGTGCTGGTTGCAGAGTCCTGAGCTGTGTGTTGGTTGCAATTTGCTTTTCCCTCCTCATACGTGTCGTCTTAAGATTTTCCTCATTCCCTTGTGGAATGAGAAGCAGTGAGGATGATGGGTTAGACCATTTTTTCCTGGGTTCCCATAAAATGAGGAAACCATTATAAGTAGCTTCCTACCGTGTTGTATGTG
>NW_011494680.1:1646334-1697195 GCF_000754665.1 Bison bison bison
TATTTATAACCTGTGAAAGGTCTGTAGAGAAGCAAGTAAATCTTTCTGTACCCAGCACCATCGTTAGAAGTGTGACATTACCCATAACCTAGAGACCCCCGTTCAAAGCGGGGTGCTTCCCATTTCATTCCGAGACAGAGAATCTCTTCTGCTGCTTTTTTTTTTTTTTTTTTTGCCTTCTTTCTGGGTCTCCTTGTACACTAACAGCTACAGGTCTGTTCTTGTTATCATCGTGGTAACATTGGAAAATATGGGTGTCGGGGGCCAGTGTTGGGTGGATTTGCTCCCAACAGTTAACCTATGAAGCCCACAATGGGTATGTACCTCTAGCGGACTTCAGTACATCCTTATTTATCATAGGTGCTTAATTAAATATTGAAATAAATTTGCAATGAGGACTCTTCTCATTCAAGATGCTTGAAAACTACTGATATTTCAGGCACTATCTTGGGACCACAACAATCAGCATGTTCTGCATCCTGGAGGGGCTTGGAATGCTACCTGCAAATCAAGAATCTCAGTGTAGAAATAACATGTTTGGTGTGGTAATAGTGGTAGGACAGAGTGCTCAGGGAATATGGAAAAGTGAGCAGTTAGCTCAGCTCAGGGAGTCGAAGTTCTCCCAGGAGAGGTAATGTTTCTCCTCATTTCCAAGATGCCAGTGGAGTTTTCAAAGGTGCCCTGGGAGAATGTGTTGGAGACCCAGAGGGTTGGTTTGTCAGCTTGACCAGGGTCTTAACCAGTATCTTTTTAAGAACCTTAAAAAAACTTTCTACATACCAATGTGTGTTTGTTATGAAATCTTTAGAATATACAAGTATAAAGAGGAATGTGATATTCAGGCCAGTGTTCACTGCTGTTAGTGCTATTGGGTCTGTTTTATCATATTTTCTTTGCAGCAGCATTTGGGACTGGACTCACCAGTCATGAGGATGTCTTTCTACAATGACCATCACAGTGTGTCTTTCTTAAAGAGTTGCTCTATTATTTTATAAGAACCTAAGTATCTGGCGCTGCATTTTTGAGGCTCTGTGATTCATAAGTTTAAGTTTTAGTGTTTAATTACTCAGTGGAACCTAGAGGATGGAATAAAAGGTATTCTCTGATTGTCCATAATTTCCTGCAACAGGAACCTGGGTTTTTGCAGAAGTTGCTGCTGAGAAGGGTTCTTGGTGGGAAACTGAAGGGCCTGCAAATTCTCATGGTTGAAGGGAGGAAAAACCATTGTTTGTGGGAAAAGAAACCAGACTAACCTCTCTGTGGTGCTGGTGGAGGTAAAGGAGTTTGGAAGCGATGTCTTTGACAGAGGACGAATAATGTTGCAGTGAACAAGATCCCTACTTGGATCTATTTTTAAACCATCTGATTTCAGGTCATTTTTTAGCGATACCACAGTACTTGACATCTCGAGATGTCTAGAATCTATATGCATTTGAAAGAAATAACTTTCTATTAAATGTAGGAGTGTGAGAACTCACATGACCGAAAAAATGTATGGTTGACACGAAGAAAGGTGTATTTTATGGCAATAAGAGAGAAACTTGAAGGCACATCTGATGTTCAATTAAATGTCAAATTAGTTTTATTAAGTTAATTTTTTACTTAACAATTGCTTAACAAGTGCAAAATGCAGAACATGCGCCTTAGTTTAAAAAGTTATGTAACAAAGTATATAAAGTCTACCCTCCGAGTACCCTCTGCAGAGATGGGGTTTAGTGTCATTTATAGACTTTTTTTGCATTCTTAAACATATATAGCAGGAAAAATTAATCATAGAACAACATGTAAATTGATATATATAATAAAATATATTTTAAGATCTTTTTCAAAAGGTGGCCCATGAGAAACATTGTTCCCATGCTTTTGGTTCCCAGTATATTATAATTATCTTTCT
Source organism: Bison bison bison (assembly GCF_000754665.1). NCBI lineage: Eukaryota > Metazoa > Chordata > Mammalia > Artiodactyla > Bovidae > Bison > Bison bison. The sequence continues at coordinate 1,648,229 of NW_011494680.1, forward strand.
ATGTCAGTGCCTAGAGAATCTACCTCATTCTTTCTAGCCACCAAATGGAATTTCTTGTGTGGGTATAGCACAGTTTAATCATTCTTTTTTTTGGGGATATTTAGATTATCTCCACTTATTCACTGTTACACACTACACTGCAGTTAATACCCACGTGTACATGCTTCTAGAGATCTATGGGTAATCTCTTTTTAACGGTTGTATGCATCTCCAGGGAAATGAAGAATCTGTTAAAAAATGCGTCAAGCTGTTTTGGTCAGCAGCGAATATATTTTGGCTCACAGTCATTACAGGCTGCAGCTCTAATACAGTTTGCAGTTTGATATCTACACACTCTGGAAAGTCCAGTCTCTTGCTTAGTTCGTTTATTTTTGGATGCGCTGGGTCTTTGTTGCTGCATGCGGGCTATCTCTAGTTGTGGTGCTCAGGATTCTCATTCCAGTGGCTTCTCTTGTTACAGAACGTGGGCTCTAGTGGGCACAGACTCAGTAGGGGTTTCATTGCCCTGTGGTATGTGGGATCGTCCCAGACCAGGGATCGAACCCATGTCCCCTACGTTGGCAGGCAGATTCTTAACCACTCGACCGCCAGAGAAGCCTGCTTAGTGCCTATTGATGTAATGTTTTTCGAGCCCTTGTTTTAAGTAAGAGAAGGGAGTAACAGTTATTCTTATGTGTGTCTCTTTTGGACAGGCATCCAGAATCTCAAACTAGCGGGTCTCTGGTTTCCAAAATATTAGCATTCCATATTGTTTCCCAGAGGAAATGGCTCTGAAAGGTTTTTTGTCCTTTTTAGCAAATATTTTGTACTGGCTGTGAAAATAACTTATTTAGAAAAATCTTTTAAACGCTAGTCATTATGACAGCAAAGTCAATCTAGTCCTGTAACTATTGTTAAGTAGTTATGAATGTGGAAATAAATTCGAGCTGTTTTGTTTATTTTTTTTTAAGAGTATAAGCTGCTACTGTAATGTGTATGTTTAGGTTAATAATTAAACTATAATGGAATTTAAGAGTTAACACCGTAATACATACAGTTCAGTATTTTGTTGATCTTTGCATTCTGGAATGAATATACAGCTTGTGCTCAGTATGAAAGTACACCTGTTTGCGTGTTACTGGCCACAAAGAATTAGTGTCTTGGCATTTGGTGTACAAAGAATGCCTGACTTTGTGAAGCAGGGTCTCCATTTTCCTTGTGGCCGTGATGGATGAGCACATGGGCTGTCATGGGAGTGGTTTGAACTGACTGGGGCACAGTTGTCTGAGTTACTTAAGAGAAAGCACAAAGGTGCGGGGAGGCTTCGCAGTCCTTGGTGGTCGGTCTGGGGAGCAGTGTTCCTCCATCCGTAAGCGTGCAGCCCGGTGCCCGCCAGGCCTTACCCCCCTTTCACTGCAAGGCAGGGGCACGTTGCGATGAGATGCTCCGTCTTAGTCAGCACTGGCCTTCGTGGCCGCTGCATCATTTGCTGGTGTCAGCAAGGGCCTTTGGAGAGCATACTGCTGTGTGACTCTCATTTCTGGCTGCCTCTGTCTGCTTCTGTAATCGCTTTATAGCTTTGAACAGCCATCTCTGGGATGTTGAGATGACGATGCACCAGACCCAGAGTGAGGAGTTTAAGATTCTAAGAAGGAAGGAAATGGATCCCGGCCGACTAGATGGTCTCTAATCACCTTTGTAGAATACGTAACACAGGCCAGGCTCTGTCCCACGTGCTTTACATGCAGTGAGTCTTTTTATTCTCAGAACAGCTCTCTGAGATCAGTGCTTGTGATCTTCATTCTAGATGATGAAGTCTGGGTGAAGAGAGCTTATCTAAACCAACCAAGGTTATATAGCTTGGAAGTGGGGAGACTGGAGCCTGGCCCAGAGTCCGGATTTTAACAACTAAATTATGATGCTTTATGTAAGAAGCTGCTGGGTTTAGTATAAACTTAAGTTTGCTTTTTTTTTTTTTTGGCTGCATGGCTTGTGGGAATCTTAGTTTCCTGACCAGGGCTCGAACCCACATCCTTGGCAGTGAAAGTGTGGAGTCCTAACCTGTGGATCATCAACAAAGTCCCTTAAGTTTGCTTTTAAATTTATTAATCCTGATTGCATTGAAAAGAAACCAATCTACGTAGCACCTTGAAGTGACGACTAGGTCAGAGGTTGGATGCTGTGTTTGTCTTCTGCTTGGCCAGCTCTGTAACCCTGAGTAATTTTGTTTCACTTCTTCAGGCTTTGATTTCCCCATTTGTAAAAGGGGTTTTCCCAGGATCTAGTAGAGCCTTAGATAGTTGCAAGTAATCTTTTTTTGGCTCTAATACTCTATAATTTAAAATCTCTCTTTGGCCCTATTAAATCTTAAAATACAAATTAAGTTGGACAGTCTAAATTTTCTTTTTCTGTATTATCTTTACAGTTTCTGATTTTTGCTTGGGAGACAAAGGAAGCAGGGGCAAGCGGAGGATAAAGAGTGAGCAGGTTAGGTGAGAAATACGTTTAGAAGAGACCCTCAGGGTGTGCGTGAGGAGGGCAGATGGAAGCTGGAGCTTTCAGGACACCCAGTGAGGTCCAGACAGTCGAGGTGGACTTTAATCAGTGAGCCCGGATTGCTGACGTTCTGTGAACTGATGAAGACAGTCTCCAGGACTCAAACTGAATAGAGCAGTGTTGTTCATAAAAATACGTGATGTTTTTTAGTATGTGCTTAGTCACTCAGTCGTCTCTCACTCTTTGTGACCCATGGGCTGTAGCCCGCCAGGCTCCTCTGTCCGTGGGATTTCCCAGGCAAGAATACTAGAGTGGGTTGCCATTCCCTTCTCCACGAGATCTTCCCAACCCAGGGATCAAACCGGTGCCTCCTGCCTTGCAGGCGGATTATTTACCATCTGAGTCACCAGGGAAGCCCTTACTTTAGAGTTTGATAAATGATATGCTTTCCTTACGTCACTGATGGATCTTAATTACTTGGGAAGCTTGTTTTAAACTACAGATTTTGAAGGATACGTGTACATGTCTGGCTCAGTTGTTTGGCTGTCCACCTGAAACTATCACAAAGTTGTTAATCAGCTGTACTCCAATGTAAAATAAAAAGTTAAAAAAAAAGTACAGATTTCAGAGTCCTGCCTTATACCTGTGGTTCTTGATGAATTGAGTGGAGCTTAGATTTTTTAAAGGCTTCCCAGAAGAATAAGGCCTCTCGCCATCTTGCTGTCACCCACCTGCCCAGTGACATCTCTGCCCACGGCCGGCAGTTCCACCCACAAAAAATGCCCTTGGCTCCCTGAATCCCTTTAAACTGTTGATCCCTTTCTTCTTGCACTTGTGCATTCCAGACCCAGGGTGCCCTTCCCAGCCCACCCCCTCTCCACCCCCTTTAGATGCTTGAGGATCTTTGGGTTATCTTCCTAGAGCCAGTTTAAGAGTCAGGTTACCTGTGAAACGCTTGCCCTCACCACCCCCTTCCTCCGTCCCCAGAGTAAATGGGGTCTCACTCCCCTGCCTCCTTGTGTGGTCACCATCTTCCCCGCTAGATCAGCCACCTCCAGGGCAGGGCCTGGGTCCTACTGCTCTCTGAGGAACTCAGGTACCCAAGTGCTAATAAGTATCTGGCATTTAGGAAGGTGCAGACCACATTGCACGCAGTCCTTGGTGGATCTGGGTGAGGAAGGCTGTCATCTCTGGAGGCAGGAGCCTGGTAACATGGGGTCTTTGGCCAGATTCCACTTGGGAGTTCAGAATTCAGATCTTGGGACCCCTCTCAGTGGTTGAGTCTCTGGATTATGTGACTTCATAATTCACTGTTGCCCAAGAGGGCCCAGCACATCTGTGATGGGGGTTACAGGAAGTGGGCGGGTGGATGGATGGCAGCTGTCTGCTCTTGGCTAGAGTTGGAAAAGAAGGGGAAATCTTCCTTTTTGGGAAGGAGGTGCCAGCAAGCTATTTCCAAGAGGCAGCCATACTTGGTTTCGTTTGCCCACAAGTTTTATTTTAACGAGGTTGTTTAACTGAGACTTCATTGACCCTTAACTTCTGGATTGACTTCAGTGTTTCAGACCTGAACTCTCTTTCATGTAATTAAGGCAGGATTTCTACCTAGGAAGCTGCTCAGCCACAAACTGAAAAAATAACAATAAAAAAGGTCATTGTGCTTGTGCCTGCTCAGTCTTGTCCAGCTCTTTGCAACCCCATGTACTGTACTCCACTAGGTTCCTCTATCCAGGGGATTTTCCAGGCAAGAATGCTGGAGTGAGTTGCCATTTCCTTCTCCAGGGGATCGTCCTTCCCGACCAAGCGATCAAACCTGCATCTCCTGTGTCTCCCGCATTGCAGGAGGATTCTTTACCTGCTGAGCCAACGGGGAAGCCCCAAAATAGGTCATAAAAAAACTTTTTCACAGGCCTGGAGCTGCACATTCTTTGAAGATGACCTTAAAGAAACCTGGACAGTTTCATTCACTTAATTAAAAAGAAAAAGGCATAAAACTGCAATCTACTGATCTCTAGATCTGGCTGTTGATCGCTAAAATGGTTTTATACTCAGATAGGCCAGTTCAGGTTCCTTAATCATTTTTGGTTATTGTCCTTAACTATTCTTAAAAGAGGAGAGCCCTTATGAGTATTTAAGGAAACAGCTCTGTTGTAATTTTTTTTAAAAGCCAAGTTTATGGTTTTGAAACATTCAAGGATAGTGTATTCATTTTTCTGATGATCTTATTCCAGTTGAGGCTTTAGAAGTACTGGGGAGCAAAAGGAACCTTGCAGAAAGCATCAGGAGCCTCAAAGTATTACGGAAAACTGGCTGGTGTGAATTTTACTCAGACTCTGGATATGGTTCTCACAGGGCCACCTTGACAACCCTACACAGGCTCTAAGTAAAATTAATGCCAAGCTCTAATATTCTGGAACCTTGGCACATTATAGATGCCCAGGAAGCTGTTGCTGATTTGTTAAATAAAAACTGATAAAGTGAAGTACTTTGTATCTTGCTTACAGAGTGGATGGACCAGCAGCTCTATTCTCTGACATTTTAGAACATGAATCTGAGCAGATGGTATTGACAGTGACCTAGAAACTCTACTGCCTTTCATTTTCGAGGTTTTGAATTTGACCTCTTGATTTTGATTCACATGAATTATTCCGAGGAAGCCTGAAGCCAATTTTGCTCTGCTGGTAGTTACATTTTGAAATTCTCATTGCTGTTTTCTAGGTGGGTGTGGGGTGTAAGAACAAAGCTATGAAAAATAAGAATATTTGTAGTTGATTAAAGTGGGAAATTGGCAAGACCAAGACAATTTCTTGTTTGTCTCTTTTTAATTGTGTTGCTTTATGCCAGAACTTGACGTGTCCTGCGTGCGCTGTGGTGAGTGACCCCAATGTGGTCCTGGCCTCCTGGAGCTCTTAGGCTGGGCCAGGGCCGTTCTCTGTGATAGAATTTTCTATGGTGATGACAGTGTTACACATTTTCACTGTCTAGTATGATAACCAGCAGCCACCTGAGGTCATCAAGTACTTGAAACATGGTTAGTATAATTGAAGAACTGAATGTCTGATTTTTAAATTTTAGTTTTAAATATCCGCATATACCTAGTAGCTACCACATAACACAGCATGGATGTAAGGGGTATAACAATGGCTACAAAGAAAGGCTTATTTTGCTTTTAACAGTAAATGTACTAGTTTATGAGTCACCTGATTTATTCTGTTTTATATCTGCTATATTGAGAGTTTACTAGGTACCTGGTAAAGAATGCAAAGAGGTTCTGTTTCTGAGGCATTGGGTCAGTGGGTGGTAGAGGAATTTAGACAGGCATGTAAGCAATAATAATTCCCAACAGTGAGTGCTTCCCACTTGTTTTTATAGCATGTCTGTTTCATCTGTTTCATGGATTCACGATGGATAAGATATCGTTCCAAAGGGGCAGGGGGTAATTGGTTCTTAAGAAGGGAAGGCGGTCTTACCCTTTTTATATATCAGGTACAGATATGCATACAGTACATATGCAAACATACACACATCTGTGAAATTAACATTTTATGAGGAAGGGAGCTGATTAGGAGGAATGTGTCCAAAAAGGCTCTTTATGGGAGCAGAAAAAAGGGACAAGCTTGACAAAACTATTTTGTGATGAAGTCTAAGCTTTTAAGACATTAGGTCAGCCTTTTTGCTTGTTGCCTCCTTCCAAGGGCATTTAAGTAATTTTCATGAACTTGAGGAGGGTGATTGCTGTTGGTATATCTCCTTTATTTGAAATAACTTGGCAAAATGAATCCATATTAACAGACTCTGTAGACTCATCAAAAAGTTACCTAGTGTTGAATAATAAGTGGATTCAGGGGCAGCCAAGACTGAGTGTCCACCTCACTGTTATGTATTCACTCTTTGTTCTTAACCGTGATGCAGAGAACAATTTTAATGCTGGGTTGTATCAAACAGTCTTTTATTAATTGGGCTTTATAGCTGTAATCCTTTTAGTGAGGATGTGTGCGTTTGTGTCTGTCTATACACACAGTATCTGTACAACCAATATCTATAACATATAACAACCTGTGTATATAACATATATATATATATACACACACACACACACATAGGTGTGTGTGTGTATGTTGTTAGTTGAAAGAATTAAAGCATTAGATTGGTCTTAGCAGTTTCTTGCCTAAAATGACAGAGACACAAATTCTGTGTTCCAGGACGACTGGTTTCTATGCAGGGCTCATCCTTGATATGCTTACGACTTTGCTGAGGGCTCGGGGTGGGGGGTGGGGACCAAAACCTGGAATAGCTTTAGTGTAGCCTCATTAACAGAGCTTCCCTGGTGGCTCGCCTGCCAATGAAGGAGATGCAAGAGATGTGGGTTTGATCGCTGGGTTGGGAAGTTCCCCTGGAGAAGGAAATGGCAACCCACTCCAGTATTCTTGCCTGGGAAATCCCTTGGACAGAGGAGCCTGAAGGGCTACAGTTCATAGGGTCGAAAAAGAGTTTGACACGACTGAGCGACTAAACAATGAGACTGAGCAGCCTCATTAATTTCCTTAAAGCCCCCAAGCCACTCCAAATTTGAGTATGTATATGTACATCTATGTTTATACTGAATACCTATGAGTTTCAATCATATGAAGTGTGAAAAAACTTTTGTAGATTATTGCTGTTTCTAATAATAACCTAGCTAAAACTGTATGCCTATTATGTAAATACAGTTTCAAGGAGCTATCATTGACCTAGTAAGTGGTGACATAAAAAGGTTTAATGCCTTTTAAAATGAGTTGATAAATGTACATTTTGCTTTGAGTTTCATTATTTTGGTGTTTTATTACTCTGATGGTGATTTAGTCACTAAGTCATATCCAACTCTTGCAACCCCATGGACTGCAGCCTGCCAGGCTTCTCTGTCCACAGGATTCTCCAGGCAAGAATACTGGAGTGGGTTTCCATTTCCTTCTCCAAGTGATATTTCCCACCCAGGAATCTAACCTAGGTCTCCTGCATTGCAGGCAAGTCTACTTTGATAGACCTTGAGTATTTTAACTGTTTAGCACAATACCTTTAATCCTGCATATTCTGTTTAGGATAAAACAAGTTTGTTTTTTTTTTAATGGCACTATGAATATCAAGTTTGTCTTAACCATTTTCCATTTTCTTAAAGTTATTTTTTGGTTTGTTTTATATGATAGACTTGGTGTTGAGTCTAGCACAGTAAGGTGGCACGTGTATTTTAAACATTTTTTTCTTTTACAGATCACACTATAGGTAAGGACTAGAAATAACAAAGGAACACACACATTTACTAAGTATTTTTATTTAATAAATTTCTAAAAGAAAATTTTATTTTCTGTTCCCCCTTATTTTTTGGGTCGAAGGAGTTGGGAGATGGGGACTTTATGTATCTGATGGGCCAATTTGTGTATTTCACGAAGTTTGGAATAGTGAACTGACATCACTACTGCTGAAATGAAAATCCCTCCTCTCCGTCCTCACTGATCTTGACGTTAAAACTGATCCCTGACAGCAGCACTGGTCTCCACTCTACAAGTGGTTATTATTGTTGATCTTTGGTTGGGTAGCAACAGTTGCCAGAGATGGGCTCTTTCCTTGTGGTTCCTTGTGTCCCGCCTAGGTGGGATTTGACTTTTCACTGCGTCTTCTCAAAATGACACTCGAACAGTTATTGTGTGCTCACCAGAAGGGCACTAACCTGACTCCCACGTTGTCCAGGGCAGGATGTCCCCAGAATCCTAAAATCCTCTATCAGGGAGAGCTCGGGATGGAAGAATCCCACACCCATGGCCGAGTGTCCGTTTAAGGCTAATCCTCCCAGTAACCAAGAGAAGCATTTGCTCTGCCTGAAGTCAGTAGTGTTTCCTCTTTTCCCTGGCGATGCTTGAATTATGATGCGTACTGTGCCGTTTAACCCCAGCAGCCCTAATAAACGCTGGTGAATTACACGGCCGCAGTCAGGAGGAAGGTCCGAGCGTGCTGGGGATGTGTGTTTTTATGGGTGACTGAGTTGGTCTGTGTGCGGGGCTGTTTGTGTCGTTAGGCAGTTTGCATAATGAAGTGGTTTACTCAGCAGCTCCATCCTTCCAGCTGCTTGCAGGGCCGTCTGCCTGGGGCAGTGGGGACTCTCCCACCCTCCTCCCCACCCTAGCTCTTTCCCTTTCCTTTTCATTTTGGCTTAAAATAACTAATGCCCCTTCACCCCATCCTGCTAACCACACACACAGTCATGTTTGGTAAAACATAAATTACCATTCATGAAAAAGTGCAGTTATTTCAATTCATACACATGAGGCATTTTTTGTTTTTTTAAACAATGCTTGTGGAAGATTGTTTGCCATAGAGTTGTGAACTTGGTTTGTTCTGCCTGTTGTAAAAATAACCATTTGGAGTGTAAATGTGCATTGGAAGACCCTTGCACTTGTCAAACTAGTGTTTTTCTAGGCTGAGTCTATTTTGCCTGATTGTGTAGCTGCCTCCCCTCTGCTCTGATAAAGCCCCAGCCTGAAAACATGCACGAAATGTGAAAGCTGCTATGAACTAAAATTTTCACCTTAGCTGTTTTCGTGTGCTTTGCAGGAGGAAAGATCTGGTGTTGGAAAATAGCTCAGAGAAGAGAGAAAGAATATTCAAAAGGTCTTCTGTCACTGGGAATCTGACAGTGAATTCTCCTGGTACATCTTAAAGAAATTTGATTTTTATACACTACTTTTGGAAACATATCTGTGGCCTGACATGGCAGTTACCTGGGGTCTGTTGCCTTGTTTAACATAAGGCTTTGGTCTTTTATTTTTAGAAGGTGGAGAGGTCTGTTCTAGACCATTTAGTATCTAGTGCAACCTTTTCGTTTTCACAGGGCAGGCTGTGAGCTGAAGTAATTTGCCTGAGGCTGCTCAGCTCACGGAGGGACAGTGGGATTCTCACTCTAGAGCAGGGCCTTCTGTCCCATGTTTTCCCTGAAAGCCTCCTGGCCCACTTGTTAATTTCGCCTGTTGAGACCATTCAAGTAGGAAAGATCATGAGCTATGGGAAAAAGCTCTGTCCTGGGCTCTCAGTTGGTTATCATTAGTCAAGATTTTTGTTGGCTTCTTTATGTGGAATCCTTGGTCATCTGGTTTTCCAAAGCAGTTTTCCACTTCCATTGCAGTTCTTTTTCTATTAAAGATGATTTTGTTTTCCTTTAAACTCGTATGTGTGTGTAAGTGTGTAACAGCCTGTTTTCTTGTGTTTTAATAATTTGTTATGTTTGACAGAAGCATATTTATCTGTAATAATAGCTCGGCTTCTTTCATCTACATTGTCTTAGTTTTGTGACTGTATCTTTCTATGTGCACGTGCGCACCTACACGCGTACACACACGTACAGTCCACACACAGACACACACACACACACACGGAGTGTTTTTCGATTCCCAAATGTTTAAAATCACCATGGGACGTCTTATGTCTAGTGAAAAGATACTGCTTTGGAAATCTGCAGCATTTCCTGCTGTGAGCGCCAGGGCCCAGGGACCCTGGTTACCATGGAAACCAATTTGGAGCCGCTGGGTGGTGCTTGCCTTCAGAGCTGCATTTGAGTGCATCTCACCGTCAGCCGCAATGCTGCTTCTTCCCCACTCCCCACCACCTTTGAAATTAGGGGAGGGGGAAAGCTGAGTGATTACAAATAAAAAAGAAAATACTGTTTTAGCTAAGGCAGAATGAGATCTTTAAAATGTACCCTCTTAATGTGATCTATAGTGGGGCAGTACCGTTCCCTGAATATGGCCAAAGGTACCTGATAAAATACAAAGAGACTGTGGAGGAGATAGTGAAAGGGAGACCTTCTTCCTGTGTTGCTGACCTGCAGGCTTCTCTCTGGGGCGTGTAAGGCTGACTCGGGTTTATTCCCACTGACTCTGGTTGAGCCCATTTAGTTTGTCCAGGGGGCTTGACAGCAGACAAAAGCTCTTCAGCTCTTGGCGTGTGCCTGCTTCATCCTCCTCTCTCTCAGAACCCGCCTGGAGAACCAGATCCGAGCGCCTGGAGAGCTCGTCCGAATTTTCACCCCTCGATTTGCCATTTAAGCATGTGAGAGCCATCTGTGCTTGTTGAAAGGGGATGCTGATTACGAGAGAGTAGTACTTCATTCGGATAATATGATTTAAAGCAAGATGTGTCGCTTATACTGGAACCGGAGGACATAATGAGCCATGTAAACACACCCCCTGACCTCCCAGGGGTGGTGGCGGTCCTGCCAGTCAGCGGCCACAGGTGGGCTTACAGCATGTCTGTGCAGGAGACACAGCGATCCCCGGCGCCAGGCTCCCACTGCCTGTCAACCAACTCCTGTTTCCAGAGATTGAAGGATAATAAAATTGCCTCCAACCTTGTTAGGTGGATGCCTTTGTGCTCTGGTGTTTGTTCTTCCAAATGTGTTTGTATAAAGCAAATATCAGGAGTGCGTTCTGTTTAGAAACAGTGAAGTACCTTGGAGTCTTTGACTATTGCAGGCAGCTGAGATCTTAGTCCAGCCTTGACCTTGAGGGTCTTCTGAGGGCCCTCTGTCTGTTGAGGCTCTCCACTAGCCCTTCAGCTGCTCAATGTCATTGAAGAAGGTAGTAAGAACCTCATTCTGCAAACAGGGGAAACCGGCTGGTGACTTGAAGTGCCTTGGTTAAAATGCCACACAATTCTGCAGCAGCAGAGCCTGGTGTGTGTGTATCCCCTCCTTGGGACCCATCAATCCACCTTCTTTCCATCTCCGAGATCAGTTGTATTTTGGAATCACTTGGGAATTTAGAATCTCAATCTATCACTGTAGACATTTTGGGCTGTGTAAATTTTTGTTGTGTGGGGCTGACTTGTGCATTGAAGGCTGTTCAGCAACATCACTGCATCTCAGCCCTTCAGTTATTAAAGTCAAAAATATGTAGCCATTCCTGAATATCCTCTGGGGTGCAAAATGACCCTGGTGGAGAACCACTGAGCAAGACCGCTTAGGTTGTGTTCTTTGACAGCTTAATGGACCTGTGGTTCTGCTTTTTCTTAAGGCAGTCACGGACAGCTTGGTTCATTTAAGCTAGGCTTTTAATTATTTATAACTCAGTTAGGATTTTAGAAATTTGATGGTCCATGCATGGTTTCATCTGGGAAATGACCACCATGCTGAGTTGTGCATAAAACTTTGTGACCAGTCCACATCTTACTAGAGTTGGACTGTGAAGAAAGCTGAGCACCAAAGAATTGATGCTTTTGAACTGTGGTGTTGGAGAAGATTCTTGAGAGTCCCTTGGACTGTAAAGAAGTCCAACCAGTCCATCCTAAAGGAGATCAGTCCTGGGTGTTCATTGGAAGGACTGATGCTCTGCGAAGAGTTGACTCACTGGAAAAGACCCTGATGCTGGGAGGGATCGGGGGCAGGAGGAGAAGGGGATGACAGAGGATGAGATGGCTGGATGGCATTACTGACTTGATGGGCATGAGTTTGAACTCCGGGAGTTGGTGATGGACAGGGAGGCCTGGCGTGCTGCAGTTCATGGGGTCGCAAAGAATCGGACATGACTGAGCAACTGGAAAATCCCATGAATAGAGGAGCCTGATGGGCTACAAGTCCATGGGGTCACAGAAGAATCAGACGTGACTTAGGGACTACACAACAACATGGTTATTACTAAATAAAACTTTGTTGAATGAATGAAATGAGCTTTTATTCTAACTTTGATTTGTCTTTGTATATTTCTTCAATGGCTCTTTAATGGGAAAAGTAGGAAAAGTTATCTTTAAGGAAATTCATTTAAGGGGTTTCTTCTCTACTGATATTGCCATAGAAATGCCTCTAAAACCAAAGGTAATTGGTAGTTTATCTGCTCGTCTTGGTTATTTTTCAGTTTACATTTTGGGCTATAATGGGGGACTGGTCCTGTACCTGGTGATGTGCTCGTCTGGTGCTCTTGGGAACAAAGAGGTGTTGAGTCTTTCAAATACACGTAATGATGTCACGTCTTAGGATGCTAAAGTTTTGGATTCCTCTTTCCTACACGGAGGAGAAAGTAAATGTAACCGTCCTTTCAGAAATCAATATTTTTACCCCGATTTTGTCCTTGAAGAATGGCTGCCTTGTTGTTAATCCTTTTCTTTATGCTCACAAGTCACAAAATCTTGTTTTTCTTTGTTGCTCTATAATTTATAAAATTGTATTGCAGTTGGCTTGGGTAGAATTTACTTAAGCATAGTTGAGCCTCTAGATTTTCTTTCTGGCATAGACAAAAGCGTCATTAATTATGAATATGAATCCTTTTGCAGAATGACAAGATTGAACGTTTCCTCATGCCAGTATCCCAGCTGTTTCATTTTGATGCTCAAACAAAGACTTTTTAGAGATTGTTTTTAATAGCCATCGTATCAGATACTAAAAAAAAAAAAGCTGAAAAGAATGCAAAATAGCTTATAGTTCATTTGTCTAGGAAAAAAAACCAAACATAATGAAAGGTTTTGGTTTTATTGCGGCTGTTTCTACCCTTGTGATTGCATTTGAGGTCTCAAAATTTTGGCCATGGCTGCAAACCAAAAAATCATTTCCATTCTCTAAGTGTTCTGCCGTTGGCAGGTGCAAAATTTCATTTGTTGGGATGATCAGTGCTTGAGAAACCCAAAGCTTTGGTCACATTGTGGCCCGCCCTCAAAGGAGCTGAAGCTCACTCTTGGTTTGGTCATGGAGGTGTTGGGGTTGGAGGAGATGGGATTGCTATCGAGTGGGCACCGAGTGCTGAGCCCTCACTGTGTGGCTTCGCTGACTCACTGTAGTCACAGGGCAGCTTCTGTTCCTACCACTGCAGGAGGTGAGCTGGGGTCTGATTCCCGAGCCTTCAGGCTTTTCTCCACCATGTTCCATTGCTTCAGTCCTGAGTGTGTCCGTCTAGCCATTGGTTGACCATCTCACTGAGACAGTTTCTGATGTCCTCACTTGCTTCCTTCTACATCACAGGGGCCAAGACTGGCCATGCCAGCCTACTCTCTGGTATATTCTTAGCCTGCAAGAATTGAGGCTGCAGGTAAAATCTATCATGTAGTAGGGCTGAGCCCAGCGTGAGGGAGGCTGCTCTTGGCTGCTGATGGCCTCTGACGGTGATGGGCATACGTTGATAAATGGCTTCCCCATCCTGCTTTCATTCCACATGAAAATGACCACAAAAATCATTGCAGCGTGAAATGGAGAAGACAGTAAATTATCCTGGTGTGTATGCTGCCCTGTCGTTAGAGTTAAGAAATTGCATAGCACGCTGGCAAAGAACCTTCGATTTGAATTAAATCACAGGCTGCTTTTTTTTTGCCACATGGCCTTTGGCAAGTTGTTTAACCTCTGTGTACCTTGGTTGTCTCATCTGTAAATTGGCTTGATAAGGGCACTTATGCAGGGTTGTGGGGAAGAGTCTTTGAGACTGTGTGTAAAGGGCAGAGTTCAATGCCTGGTCCACAGTCGCCTTCGGATGCTGCTGTTATAAATAAGGAGAGCTCCTATGTATCAATGGCTTCCCTGGTGACTCAGACAGTAAAGGACCCACCTACAATGTGGGAGACTGGGATTTGATCCCTCGGTTAGGGAAGATCCCCTGGAGAAGGAGATGGCAGCCCTTCAGTATTTCAGTATTCTTGAAATACTTCAGCATTCTTGCCTGGAAAATTCCATAGGCAGACGAGCCTGGCGAGCTACAGTTCATGGGGACACAAAGAGTTGGACACAACTGAGAGCCTGACAGTTGCACTTGTGCCTGTGTATCAGGACACATGAGCGTGCCAGGCACTGTGCTGAGTGCTTGGTGTAGATTGTATGAATTAATCTTTATGGAGAGTTGTTCTTAGATAGGCGGTGTTGATTTTAAACAGTGGTCAGATTGCCTGTCATTGAAACAGTATGAAATATATGCAGGATGTGTACATTTTCATTGTGGATATTTTAAATAACATACACCCCAACAGTGTGACAACTGGGAATGGTGCAGAAGAGTCCCTTTCAGGCCTGAAACAGCTTTTCCAATGTAACCATGTGCAGGAGCCTTGGGGCCGGCTCTTCTCTCTACTGAGAGAGGGTTGGTGATGCCACGTGGAAGGTTAGTTACTTGAGTATATCATTTGTTTTATTTTTTATTTTTTTAAAGAATGACACCACTTCCCTGTGTTGTTTTGAGCTCGACAGTCTGTAAGGATTCCAAAGTCCAGCTTTTCACTTGGGAGGAGGCTGAACATGACAATCCTCCCTTTTGTTTCTAACACTGACCTTTGGAGTTCACTGCAGGGGGGGTGGGCACGGGTGTGGGGGCAACCTTCCTCCTCTGTGCTCTGTGGCTGCATCCCCAGGTGGCCTTGAATAGATCGTGGATTGCTTTCCTGTGATTCGGGAGCTCCTTTGCTGTGGTTTAGGGAAACCACCACTCTGGCCTCGAGGGTCTTTGTGGCTTGGCTTAGCTTTCCTCCTGTAGGAAGGAGGGCCAAGTGTTAAGTGTTAGTTGCTCAGTCATGCCGACTCTTTGCGACCCCATGGACTGCAACCCACCAGGCTTCTCTGTCCATGAGATTTTCCAGGCAAGGATACTGGGAGTGGGTTGCCATTTCCTTCTCCAGGGGATCTTCCCAACCCAGGAATCGAACCTGGGTTTCCTGCACTGCAGGCACATTCTTTACCAACTGAGCTACAAGGGAAGCCCATAGGAAGGAGGGCTGGATAAGAGCAAATGCAGATAGCGAGGCATTGGAGGCTTCCCTGGTGGTTCAGCAGTGAAGAATCAGCCTGCTAATGCAGGAGACATAGATTCATTCCCTGGGTCAGGAAGATCCTCTGGAGGAGAAAATGGCAACCCACTCCAGTATTCTTGCCTGGGGAATTCCATGGACAGAGGAGCCTGGTGGGCTAAAGTTCATGGGGTCAGAAAGAGTTGGACGCATTTTAGCGACTATCCCACCACCATGGCGGGGTGTTAAAGGCAGTGAGGGTGGTGATTGGAGTTCCTGCAGCTTCTCCTGCTTGGCTGAGGGGCGTGCCCTTCATTCATTCGGGAGAAACCTGTGCCTGGCCCCAGTGAATGTTCTCTTGTTCTCTGAGGCATGTAACAGGTTGTCAAGTTTCGGTACTTTGGTGGTCAGTTCCTGGGTGTCTTTTCAAAGAGATAACTGTAACAGAAGTATTGTGATAATATACTATCAGTGTAATAGGTATATTACACACTATTAATACAATAGAAATGTTATTGGATTCTGGAAGCTAAGTGCCCTAGTTCTGGCGTATAAATAGCCTTTGTTTTTTCTTATAATCCTCCTTCCTACCTTTATCTTGGACTAAGGGCCTCCTCTCTCAGCACATCCTTGCACAAGTCTTCCTTCTTTGTCACTTTTAGCTGAGAGCGGAGGCCATAGCTGGGTGACCCAGGCTCCTGCAGGTTTGATGTCTGGAGGGATGAAGGTCTTTTGCAGGTGGCTTATTCCCCTCCTGGTCCAGACCGCCTGACTTTGAGTCTTGTAATAGAGAGAGAGAGAGACAGAGTCCTGGTACTCTATCTCGATGCCTGATGACTGAGCTGGGGACTGAGTTGTTCTACTTGGGAGAAGCACCATGTTCTAGGATGTAGTCTGAGCCAGTGGGAAAAACGTTGCCATTCAAAACCCCCCTCCAAGGGGCCCATTCTGTCTTTCACGCTTTATGTACTGAAAACTGAAACTCCCATAGGACTCTTCATTTTCCCTGTGTGTTTCCCAGGCTTAGTGTATAAATAGCAATCGGGAAAACCCGACTCACTGTTTTGCTAACCCTAGATCCTAAAAAAGAAAAGTTCTGGAGAGGGTAATAAAAGACTAAATGTAAAGAATGTCTTGGCAGTGGTTAGAGGAGATTTTAATTAAATCTTGAATTAGTGGGTGTGTGAGGTTTTAATTCCCTTTTTGAGGATGACTGTTGGGTTTAGTCCTGCTTAAATCCAGGTATAAAGTGTTGTATGAATTTTCGCCCATTGAAGAGTTACACAGCTTTCCAGGCTCTTTCACTTAAGCCTTGTTGTGAAAGTGTGGGTAATTCTGAGATGTTCACAATCTGTAAATCGTCTGTTGGCATTCTCTGAAGTTCGTTTTTGAGCCCGGATATGGAGGAGTTACAAGTTGACTGATGTGGGGTTTTGCATTGCATCCAGGTTTTCCATTGTTACCAAATGGCAGTTGGTTCTTTGGTTCAGCCAACACAGTCTGAGCACGTTCCATGGTTGGAGGACAGGGCCAGCTTCTGGAAAGAGCTGCTAAAGCAGATTAGACAAGGATTCGGGCCCAGAAGGGCTGACTGTCCAGAATGGGAGAGAATTCATGTCCCTTAACACCTGTCTCTCAAAGGAGAAAGGGACTGTTTCTATGGGTGTTGGAGTATGAATTCCTGAATCTTCTCTGGTAGACAGGGGGATGAATCTGGTCTCTCAAAGCACAGGGAACCTTGTAAGACAAGTGTACGTTCAGCATGCAGAGGCCAACTCCAAAAGCCAGAAGGCCACTTGTCAGGTAGACTCTGTTGTCATACTGGTTAACCCTCCTGCTTAGCAAAAACCAGGAGATGGAGGGAGGGAAGGAGAAAGGAAACACTCAACCCATGGTGTTAGGCTTTAGAGGTGAAGACTTTGAATCTGTCTAATCAAGCCCTTGGGCAGGTTTTATTTAGCAGGGTAATGTCTAGGCAGGGTTTCCATATGATGTCTAAGGGATGGGAAGGGCATGTAAATGAATGAATGTAGCCAGCCCACCAACAAGAGAGCGTGCACCCTGTTTGAAGCAGACAAATGACCCTCTGACCAGGGTTGTATTGTTGGAACTTGGGCCTTGATTCTTGGATTTTTATGAACAGCTCTGTGACGGTGGAAATGTCCCGTGTCTGCGTTATCCAATATGGCAGCCACATGTGGCCCTTGAGTTCTTGCAGTGTGGCTAGAATCGAATTCCTAATTGTTTTAATTGAATTAATTTAAAGAGCCACATGGTGATTCACAGCTACCATGTTGGGCAGTGCAGCTGTGGATGCAGCCAAAATCTGAGAATTACAGGAGAGCTTCTGATTTTCAAGAGTTTTCCAATGAAATTTGGCCCATGGGCTGTCACCTTCCAACTTCTACCCAAAGATTCAGAGGAGCCTTTAAAAAATCCTAATGTTTGGGCCTCACTCCCAGATGGTCTGATTTAACTCATCAAAAGCGAGGCCTGGGCATCAGTATTTTCTGAAGCACCTGGATTGCAGCTGAGGTCAGGAACCACTGCTTTTACCGCTGAACATTGGAGGCTGATAGCACAAGATCCTTGTGGGTTTTGAAATGCTAAAAAAGTCTCCAGTGTGCAGTTACTTTCAGGTTCTACACATGGTCAATAAATATGGTTATACTGACTTAGAGCAATTGCAGGGATTAAATACAACCATTTGTTAAGTGAGGAGAACAAACGTGGGTTGAGATGCCAGTGCTCAGCTTGGCTTACTCACTAGCCAAACGATTGGCCCTCCCAAACCACCCTTGCCTCTCTAGGGGAGGGAAAAATGTCTTTTTCTTCTACCTTCTCAGGTTTTCCAGCTGGGGCCCTATAAATTGGCCTGACGCAAGACAGACTAACAAGAGAAAAGCATACAAATCTATTTAATGTAAGTTTTATGTGACACGAGAGACTTTGTAGGGAAATGAAGACCCTGAGAAACGGTTAAACCTGAGTGTTTTTATAGTTAGTTTGATGAAGAGTGGAAAGTCGTGGGAAAACATGATGGGCCCTAAGGGAGTGGGCAAAGGGTAGTTACTGGGGAAACACAGCAAGGTCTGTTTGGTTGGATCCCTCCTGGCCTCCTTCTGAGGTCAGTGAGTCCTTCCTGCACCTGCCGGTTCTCAAATCCCTTTGGTTTAAAATATTTCTGACGGGAAAGTGGCATCTTGGAGGGCAGCATATCATGATCCCGGGAAGGGATTCACACTTTGCCTTGGCACAACATGAGTTAGCACTTGCTGTAGGATTCCTTAAGAATAGCCTCAATCAGGAATGTTAATTTTTTTAAGACTTTTTTTTTTTTAATGTGGACCATTTTTAAAGTCTTTATTGAATTTGTTACGATATCATTTATAATTTCTGTTTCAGTTTTTTGACTGTGAGGCATGTGGGGTCTCAGCTCCCTAGGCAGGGATTGAACCCAGCCTCCTGTGCTGGAAGGCGGAGTCTTAGCCACTGGACCCCAGGGAAGTCCCTAGGGACATTTAACTCATAGAATGTCAGTGGTCTCCTGAAATCATGCAAAAATGGCAGATACCTGACAGGCTTTATGTGTTGATCTGAGTCTGTGATTGTTCCAAAGCTGGTGTCACTCTCAGAATTGCAGGTTGAAGTGGAATTAAAAGGAGAGAAAGTGAGGGAAGGATAGGCATTTTATAGTTTAAGGAGTGTTTTTGGCATGCATGTTTGTTGTTAATGAAAAAAACCAATGCGTTACCACTGGTCTGTAAGTCCCAGTGTTGGAGACTGGATCTGCCTTGTTCATTGTGTGCCGGGGACCCTGTACATTGTAGGGGCTCATTGAACCTTTGTTGAATGAGAGGATGAATTAGTACCTACCAGACCCTGCACCAGCGTGTTGGGATTATTTGAGAAACTTGCTTTTATGTCTGTTCTTATAGGATGAAGGATTTGGAGAAGTTCAGTAGTTTCCCCAGGGTCACAGAGCTATGGCAGAGTCAGTATTTTGAAGCCTGGAATCGTTCCTACAGGACTATGCTAACTTTGTTGCTTTTATAAACATGTATGCTGCTAACCCTGAGCTAACATCATCTCTAAAATGGTTGCAGTGGATCAAAGGGAGAATCAACTAGTATCATGGTTTGGGAGGGATCAACCCTAATCTGTCACCTCCGTACTGGGGCTGTACCCCTGAAAGCTCTTGGGGATCAAAGACCTTTGAAAGTAAAGTGAAAGTGTGAACCCATGGACTATTATAGCCAGCTAGGCTCCTCTGTCCATGGAATTCTCCAGGGAAGAATACTGCAGTGGGTAGCCATTCCCTTCTCCGGGGGATCTTCCCAAGCCAGGGATTAGACCTGGGTCTCTGGCACTGCAGGCGGATTCTTTATCATCTGAGCCACCAGCTAAGCTCCCAAAGACCTTTAGGAGGAGAGATATTTTCTGATGTCCTTCACATCCAGCAGTGTGACCAGTGAACACACAGAGGCATCTAGTGAGTGCCTGCTGATCTGATTCAGATAATATAATATCTCTTACATTCCTTTTTCAAAGAGAAGGGAGTGAAACTTTTAACTTCCAGAAGAAGGCACATTTTAAAATTCGTGGTCCTCTGCCAAGAGGTGATTAAAAGAGTTTTCAAACTGTCTTGGGATTTATGTAACAGAGGTATGTGGTTTCTTTCTGAAATATACTGTTGTAATCCTCTCTTTCCCTGGTTCTGTCCTGCTTTACATGAATCTCTGAGCCTCCCTCTCCTCTTAAAAAGAAAAGTGAGAAAATCATATACACTGCATCCCTAAAAAGCTGGCATCAATAATTTAAAGGGTTGGTAGGCTGTAACCTGTGTGCCCAATCCTGCCTGCTGCTGGCCCATGAGCTAAGGATGTTTGTTTTAAATAATTGAAATAATTGGAAAAAATGTGAAGAGTCATATTTTGTGACATGTGACAGTTAATGTGAAATTCAAATTTTGAAGTCCATCCATAAAGTTTTATTGGAACACAGCCAGCTCCTTTCTGTCCACGGTTGATCTGTGACTACTTTTTTGTGTGACCTCAGTAGAGTGAAGGAGCAGACTGACCGGCCCACGGAACCTAGAATATGTACTAAATGACCCCTTGCAGACAAGTTTGCTAATCCCTGATTGAAAGCAAAGTAGCTTGGGAAGAAGGGGTAGGGGATGGGAATAAAGGTGGAAAATATTATTCTTTACTTTTTCCCTGCTTTGGGTAAAATTTGAATCTCTTAAAAAAATCCCCCCCTCTTGATTTGCATATCCATAAATTCGGAATCTAGACTGGAGAAGAAGACGAAAGAAGAAAATTAAGAAGTGGCGATTGTGGAGACAGCAAGAGAAAAGGTTCTTTTTAAAATATTAAAAAAAAAAAATTTGGCCGCACTGCATTGCACGCAGGATCTTAGTTCCCTGACCAGGAATTGAACCCACGCCCCCTGCAGTGGTAGTCTCGACCACTGCATTGCCAGGAAAACCCCCATGAGAAGGAAGGTTCTGATACAGTTCAGCGAAAGGATTCTTATGGTTCTCACTCCCTTCCCTTCTGTGTCTCAACCCAGTACCTTTAACAGTTTGAACAGCCAGCTTTTTTCTTTGCATCACAGTATGAGAATGTTCATCTGACTGACTTTATTATGGCTACAATGACGAGTGCTTGACATGACATAGTGAGCAGTGCTCACTTAATCAACATGGGCAGGGGGCTGCAACAGGCAGGGTTCTCTCCTAGAGTGAGGTTGCATTTGCCCTTCTTGTGATGAGGTTCACTTTACATGGCACCCAAAGTCCCAAACCTTGGATGAACAGAGGATTAAAAGGCACTGAGACTTATTTCTTGACAACTTGAGCGTGTTAACACTGACAAGGTGTTGGGTCTCTCTGTCTCAATGAGGAGTGGTCTTGGGAGTCAAACAATGACCATGTTAATTTGCCAAAGTTTCAGTCCTCAGTCGTATCCCGACTCTTTGCGACCCCGTGGCCTGTAGGCTCCTCTGTCCATGGGATTCTCCAGGCAAGAAAACTGGAGTGGATTACCATTTTCTCCTCCCGGGGATCTCCCCGACCCAGGGCTTGAAGCCACGTCTCTTGCATTGCAGGCGATTCTTTACCACTGAGCCACCTGTTTAGATCTGGGCAAATTGTCCTTCCATTGGACCAGCCTTGGACAAGTGCAGTGAGGGTCTGTGAGGGCCCCATGCTTTCACGGTTGCCCACGGGCTGTCTGCCTCGCTTAGGGTTTTGAGCTGAAAGTCTCTGGACAGGAGTGGAAGTGTCAGTGTGATTGCTCGAGTGAAGGCCCTGAATGAGATGGCGAGGAAGGGCTGAGCCGGGATGACATTCGTTCTCTCACATTTACTTTCTAAAGGGTTTAATCTACTTTTTACTGCAGTATCTTTACTCTTTAAAGAATTTAATTTTTTCACAGGCTTTATGTTTTCCACACATTAAGAATGATGTCCAGGTATGTAAGTCCCTTCCTGTTACACACGCTCAGTTATGATGAATTAAAAAAAAAAAATCAAATCATAATTTACAGCTTTTCATTCCTTGCCTCGCAGAGTCCTTGTGTGTCTGCTTGGCCTCAGAAGTCCTTTGCCATTTTTCTTTGTCTTTTTTCTAATGAAGTATAGCTAATTTACAATGTTGTGTGAGTTTCAAATGTACAGCAAGGTTATTCAGTTATACATGTATATGTGTATCTTTTTTTCAGAATCTTTTCCATTATAGGTTATTATAAGATATTGAATATAGTTCACTGAGTTATACAGTAGATCTTTGTTTATCTGTCTTATGTATGATAGTGTGTTATCTGTTAATCCCCAATTCCCAATTTATCCTTCCTCAGTCCTTCCCCTTTAGTAACTATAAGTTTGTTTTCTATGTCTGTGAGTCTATTTCTGTTTTGTAAATATCACTTTTTTAGATCCTACATATGTGATATCATATGATATTTGTCTCTCTGTCTGACTTACATCACTTAGTATGATGGTCTCTAGGTCCATCCACATGGCTGCAAATGGCATTATTTTATTCTTTCTTATGGCAGAGTAGTATTCCTTTGTGTATGTATGCCACAACTTGATCCATTCATCTGTTGATGGCCATTTAGGTTGCTTCCAAGTCTCAGCTATTATGGATAGTGCTGCAGTGAACATTGGGGTTGCATGTATCTGTTGAATTTAGAGATTTCATCTTTTTTTAGATGTATGCCCAGAAGTCCTTTTTATTGATTAAAAAAATAGTGGGGTGGGGATGTTGAGTGTAATAAATGAATGAAAGCAGTGTACGTCAAATATTATTCATATGACCAAGGTCTGCCTCACAAACTTGTCAGAATCAATGTTTTATAGAAGTGCTTTAAGAGATAGCCCACTATGCGAATATTCTTCACATCACTATTCACATTAGGTAAAATGTGGAAACAGCCCTGCTGTCCATCCTGGGATGAATGGATAAACAAATGTGGTATATCCACAGAATGAAATATTATTCAACTATAAAAAGGAATGAAATGTGGTATTTGCTACAACTTGGATGAACCTTGAAAACGTTATACTATGCGAAAGTCAGGCACAAAGGTCTCATATGATTCCACTTATGTGAAATTTTTCAGAATAGGTAAATCCACGGAGACAGAAAACAGGTCCATGGTGGGAAGAGGAAACAGACTGACTTCCCTGTGAGCATGGGAGTGTATTTTGCGGCAATGAAAATATTTTGGAATTAGATAGAGGTGGTTTTTGCATATGCCACTGAATTGTTCTCTTTAAAATGGCTAATTTTATGTTACATCAGTTTCACTTAAAAAGCATAATTTTATGTTAAGTCATGATTTCATTTCCAATAAAAGCGTATATGCACACACATGCGTATATATACACACATAACTGGCATCAATGCCACCGTGTGTAGTACACCTGCTGAATGGCCAGGAATTGTCAGTCCCCGGCATCCTTGTTTTCCAGGCTGTAACAGAGGGAGAGCTACACACACCTTTGCACATGGGGAGCTTGAAGCCCAAGGCTGATAGGACTTGATCAAGGTCACGTTGCTAGGAAGCGGCAGTCGTAGAACTGGCTCCTAGGTTTTCCTGTCTTCGCTGTTCCCATATGATGCTTGCTGGCAGGGTGGCAGAAGCTGACAAGACTGGATAGACAAGGGAAGGATCAGAATTCCTCTTGCAGCTTCAAGTCTGCCTCTCTCAAAGTTTCTTGACAGCCTCCACCATGAAGCAGACAGGTTAGTCTCTGCTCTGACTCTTACTAGCTCTGTTTTTTGGGCCTGGTTCTTTCCCACTTCTTTGAGCTGGTTTGTTTACTTTAAAATAGAATTATTAAGAATTAGAAGAGGATCATTAGGAATTCTTAATAAGATGTGCAGTGCCTGGGAGAGGTGTAATGAATGTTATCTGTTACATATGTACCTGCCCCTTGTATCAATAGAGTCTGGTTCATTAAATTTTTTGGCACGCTTCAAGGAAAAAGCCTTGTGCCTTTAGAGGTATATTTGTATAGAGTTGGTGTGGGAGGCTCAGTGACCTTAAGTGGCGCTCCAGCTTGAATTGTGGGCATTTCCCCTTCTGCTCTCTGACGAGGACCAGCCTTCCTGTGTCTAGGGCTGCTCTTGCAGTTGGATAGCTTTGACAAAACCAGAAAGACTGAAGTGCTTTACCAGCAGTTCACCTTGAGCCATTTTTCAGCTGGATCTGGTCTCTGGTTCCATGACATATGGCAATGTTTGTGAAATGCTCTTAGACTTTAAAAATAAAGGAGAAAGAAAAGAAAAGCAACAGTGCTTTCAGCTATGCTGACACGTCACAGTTCCAGCTTCTTAATGCCCGAACAAGAGGCAAGAGAAAGATGCTTCTTCAAGTCTCAGTGTCCTTATCTTCCTGTAGGAACAGAAATTGATGCAGCCCATCTGTGCTGCTTCAGAACAAACAAGAGTGAAGTCATGGTGCTTAAAATAGCACAGGGTGGCAGGGTTGACAGCAGCCCCCTCTCTCTCGTCTCCCTTGGGGACTTTCACGCAGGATTTTGGCATCTTGGCATGTGTTGGGCTCACTCTGCATGTTTGTTTCTGGGTCATGCGTGTGCTCGTGATCAGCGTTGGCTCCCCTTGCAGCCCTCTGAGGGGTGCTTTTCTGCAGGAGGAATGTGTGTGGTCTCCTCTTGCTGTTTCATTTTAGCCGGCCTGCCCTCCTTCACCTCTCTGGAGCTGTCATTACGTATTTGAGAACCACTTTAAAGCCGACCTCGCCTCACTAACATAACACATCAGTCCAGCGAGGAGCTTTGCATTTCGAGCTTGGAGAGTCCCTGAAGGAGGTCCTGACTACTTACTCCTAGAGCCAAGGGCATGGACTGGGCTCTTGAGGTTTAACTTAAGAGGAAAGGAAGTATTGGGTCGGCCAAAAAGTTCATTTGGGTTTTTTCATACGAGCTTACAGAAAAACCTGAACAAACTTTTTAGCCAATCCCTTAGAAGTCAGCTTGATTCTCTTTCCCAGTGAATGAAAGGCTTCATTTCTCACGATGCCCTTCTCCATAATTTTAAGTGGAAGAAGATAATATGATGATTTGATGCTGCCTTTGTGTTCCTTACAGTCTGGGTGCGTCTTGTTACTCCACACGTGTGTTTTTTTAAAAAATGCTTCTTCATTTGTGTTCCCTATGATAATTATAAAGCTTGAATTCCAGGTGGCATCTCTAAAGATGCAGTGGGGCTTTGGCTGCTTAATTTCCCTTAAAACTTCTGCATAATGGTGCTTATTAGGTGTGGAGACATGTATCCTTAGCGTGTGTTGTGTCAGTTGGGATTTTTCCTGTAAAGTCACTGAAGAGAGCAGAAATTGAGCTTGTGTTTGTCTTCTTTTTGTCCTGTACAAATAGTTTTGATCATGATGTTTATGAATGGAGGATCTCAGTCTCTTCTTCCTAAGTTATGTTTACAAAGCAAATGGATGTTGACGTGGTGGGATTTCTTGGGAAAGGAGTATAGTGGGAGAGAAGTGTCTAAGGAGGTCTAGATACACTTGGAAGGGAGCCTAGTTTAGGAAGATGGTGGTAGGGGCAACCCAGAGCTGATGAACTTAGCAACAGGGATGAGAAGGCATTTCAAGAACAAACACACACACAAACCCCCCAAAAGGCAAGGGTTGCAGAAGGTCTCAGTGGAACTGATCAACAGGGAAAATGAAGGATGTCTGTGTCTTGTATTTTAATATGACATATGTGGATTTTGTTTGTTTTAGTTTTTTGATGACCAGGCCTTTTGGACTCATGGGTCTGTATCTGAAGCCGCATTAAAGAAATCATTTGAAGTCTTCAGTGGGAGAAGAGCTGTAAAGCCACCTTCTTTCATCTACAGTCTCTGGAGTTATCTTCTTTAACCACTTTAGAGGTGGGACAAGTTGGTTTCAAGTAATTAAGAGCTGGTTCTTAACCTCTGCTGTGCCCTGCCTTCAGTATAACTGTCCAAATGAGATGCGGTGAATGCTGTTGATAGGCCCTGGGGTGTTATATAAATGGTGTTTATCATAAGCCCACTTTCTTATTTTTATCCTCTCAAATAATCAATTCTAAATGTAGTAAGTTTGCTGAGAGCACCCGTACATTTGCATTTTAAGTAGTACCTCCTTGTTGGTATCTGAGACTCCTTCTCAGGTAGAACACAGTCATGCTCAGTCGCTTCAGTCACTTCCAACTCTTTGCGACCCCCTGGACTGTAACCTGCCAGGCTTCTCTGTCCATGGGATTCTCCAGGCAAGAATACTAGAGTAGATTGCCATGCCCTCCTCCAGGGGTTCTTCCTGACCCAGGGATCGTACCTGCGTCTCCTGCATTGGCAGGCGGGTTCTTTACCACTGGCGCCACCTGAGAACACAGAAGTTCCTAACCACAGCCTGCAAGCCTGCATGGGGTGTCCCCGTCCCTCCTGATCTCCACCCTCCTCCCCGCCATCTCTTGATCCACCCCAGTTTGCTGTGCTCAGTCATACTGGCAAAATGTTTTTCCATCCCAGGATCCTTGTACTTGCAGTCCTCCTGCTGGAAATGTCCTTCCCTAGACTTTTGTAGGTTTCAGCTCAAATGTAATCTTGGAAGGACCTTCCGACCAGTCCAGATAAAATACCTCCACCCTCCTTCCTCTGCACTCTCCTTCCCCAGTCATTCTGGTTCACTTCCATGTTTTATAATTATATGGAATTTTAATTTATTTTGCATGACCTCTTTTTATCTCTTTTCTTTTACACTAGCATGTAAGCTCTGAGGGCAAAATTTTATGTATATCTGTGTTCACAGTACCTGACACTCAGTAAAGATTTATTGAATGAATGAATGGATCAGAATTTTGAATGAATGAATTTAAAAATAGCTTGTGCTTGCAGACACATCCTTCTGTGGAAGTGATATTTGGATACTATTAGTAGAGCATGAGGGAGACTCCTACCATCTGCCTTTATGTAGTGGAAGGAGGCTCTCCTGTTGTAACTATCCATTTTCTTTTACCAGAACTAAACCAAGGAGAACAAATATTAACTTTGTTTAGTCGAGTGGAATGAACGCATTTTAGCACATGAGCTAGAAAGGTCATCACTTTGCCTTGTATCCCTGAGTTTGTGTAGACAGAGACACTGAACATTTGTAAAGAAAACCAAAAGAGCCAAAAATATATGATTCATTTTCTTTGACTCATTTCTGGCTGGTACGTTTTGCAGTACTGTTGTTGTTTAGACGCCAGGTTGTGTCTGACTCTGCGGCCCCATGGACTGTAGCCCACCAGGCTCCTTTGTCCATGGGATTTCCCAGGCAAGAATACTGGAGTGGGTTGCCATTTCCTTCTCCAGTGGAATCTTCCTGGCCCAGGAATTGAACCCATGTCTCCTGCACTGGCAGGTGGATTCTTTACCGCTGAGCCACCTTGGAAGCCCCTTTTGTAGTACTTACTGTAGCATCCTATAAAACAAATAAAAAACCTGCCTTGAATATATTCCCTAGCCAAGCTCTTTTTCCCCCCCGCCTGCCCACTCCAAGAAATCTAGGCTATATCTAAAGGGACTGTTTTCCACTTAGGATGTCTAGCATTAAGTGTGTATATTTCAGATTTGGAGCAAGCTGTGTTTTAAAAGCCAGGCCGAGTGGGTCATCTCAGCTTGTGCAAACATTTGGAGCCAAACACGTTTTATTTGCCCCTTGGCTAGCGTCATTTGTCACCCAGTCTCCAAGTAGTAAGACAGTGACACCCACGCAGTTTCTCAGGCTGTGCTTTCTACTAATTGTTTGTTTAATTAGAAAATGAGTAAGTATTTATAGGGAAAATCTAAAACTGTGGGGCTGAAACCTTCTCTAATTGTACCGTGTTATCACCATCTCCTAAGGATTGCACTTTGGGAATGTGTGGGTGGTGAGGGTCTTATTTTGTTGCTGGTGTTTGCTAAGAGATTCTGCTGAAGGTTTCAAGGGCAGCAAAATTAAATCCAGTGGCAGTAAACCCACTCTGAAACAAGGTTTGAAAGCCAGATAGACTTGGTCTGTCTCAACCATGAGGCTTGTGTGCATTCAGCAGCTTAGACTGGGAGCCTGGTACATTCAGGACATTTTTGAAGGCCCATGGCTGTATAGGGAAGGGCCCATGTGTACCAAAAGGTGTTTTCTTCTACGTCATAGGCACAAAGTGAGTCACACGTTGATAAGCTCTGTAGAATTTGCTGCATGAAAGCTCAGAGCAGGTGAGATCTGAAGATAAAGCTAAGAATGGAGTTTGGGTTCTGGGTAAAGGAATTGTCTTCAAAAGGGTGGTTAGTTTTGACTGATTGGTTGAATACACTGAGACCTGGATTTCAATTTAACTGCTTTAGACATCTTTACATTTTGATTTTCTGGTCACATTCAAAGGTATTGATTCCCACCCCCGCCCCCAACCAAATCTGGCATGCTGTTAACAAGTGTCAGTGTATATGTTGCTGCTGCTAAGTCACTTCAGTCGTCTCCGACTCTGTGCAACCCCATAGACAGCAGCCTGCGAGGCTCCCCCGTCCCTGGGATTCTCCAGGCAAGAACACTGGAGTGGGTTGCCATTTCCTTCTCCAATGCAGGAAAGTGAAAAGTGAGAGTGAAGTCGCTCAGTCGTGTCGGACTCTTAGCGACCCCATGGACTGTAGCCTACCAGGCTCCTCCATCCATGGGATTTTCCAGGCAAGAGTACTGGAATGGGGTGCCATTGCCTTTTAGGTCTAAACAGAGAAGGCTGAAACAAAATGGCCTATGGGGAGGAATTTCCTCATGGAATGAGGACTTTGTCTGCAGACGTAGTAGGGATAGGCAAGAGAAAGGGGAGGTTGAGATTGGAGAAGAGATGGGAGAAATTCTTGCTGTAGCTCTTAACTGAGGTGTGGCAACCTAACTTTGTGTCTTTTGGATCGAGGAGGTCTGAGGACACCTCCTGTCTACAGTGTCATTCTCCATGAAGACGTTTGTAGGTTGAGAGCCAGAATAAAACGATACTGACAAGCTGTGACTTGTGGAGTTGGTCGTGCTTGCAAGAAAACACAGATAGAGAGTAGAGACACCATCATGTCACCCTCCTCCAGCCCCCTCAGCGGCCTGTGGGAACCCACCGGGCTGTGCTGCCGCCGTCTTGGTTGTAGAGTCAGCCAGTGGAGGTGAAAGCCTTGGATCTTAGCTCCGCAGCTTAGCATCTGTGCAATCTTGTAGTAATTACAGAACCTTTCTAAGCCTCAGTTTTCTCTCTTGAGAAATGAAAATAACACCTTGCAGGGCTATTATTTTTTATTGAAGTAAAATATATTAACATAAAATTTACCACTTTCACCATTTTTTTTTTTTTTTGGCTGTGCCATACAGCATGTGGGATTTTAATTTCCTGACTAAGGATTGAACCTGTGACCCCTATAGTGAAAGCACAGAGCTCTAACCACTAGACGGCCAGGGAATTCCCATCACTTTTGCCATTTTTAAGTGTACAGTTCAGTGGCATCAAGTAGGTTCACTTTGCTGTCCATCTACCTCCAGAACTTTTTCATTTTCCCAAGCTGATACCCTATACCCAAAATAATAACTCCCCATTCTCTCTGCATCCCCCCACCAAAGAACTGAGGTCTGAATGTGGGACTTTGGGCTCCGTGGCATCTTTTCTACCATATCACACCTCAAGAGGGCTTGCTGTCCTAAATATTGGACATCTCCTAAGAATCTGTTATGTTAATTGGTACCACCTACAGAAATGTGTTTTCTCAGTGGATCTGTCGCTAAGGGTGGATGAAGAGTCTGGGTGAATGAGGCTCCCTGTTCTGTTCCGCTGAGGTTCTCGTCAGTGATGAGTACATTCCAGATTTCCCGGGAAGAGTGACCCACGGATGTCCTGTCCACACGTCCAACGTACAAACTAAAATCAAATTCTAAGAGGGAAGGAGATGGAGGTGGTCTTCTCCCCCTAGCCTGCTCCCCGAGTTGTTCTTTCCTTTTTATAGAGCTCTCAAGACTTGATTTCTGTCTGTGGTTCACCGGAATATTTCCTTGCTCCTGAAATGGGAATCTTGCTCTCTGTTCGTATGCTCACCCTCTTTTCCATCTCTCTCTCCTGAACTCCACCAGTGGTATCCCAGCCGGTCTTCTTCCTCCTCTCCTACTTAACCTCCATGTGCTGGTGGATTTTCTTTCCAGCAGCTCAGATCTGATCACTCCACTTCCCTGTTTGAAAACCCTCCATAGCTCCCCTTTGCTACTAATTAAACTTCAAACTGTACCAACTGGCCTTCTAACCCTCTGCTGGGTTCATTCTGAAACGTGTGACTCCCTTCATTCTCCCTTAGCTCTCCCCACTCATCAAGCAGGAAGACAGGACCCTACAAGGAGGCTGGAGACAAGGAGTAGAGAGAGAGTGTAGCCAGAAAGAAATCCCTGAAGGCTTCCTGGAGGAGGGTGCAGTATAGAGACAAAGTAAGCAGAGGCCCAAAGATGAGGCTGAGTAAGTGAATGAACTTTGGATGAAATTTTATGAACGAAGGTCTGTAGAGCTGGGAAAGGGGAGGAAGGCAGTATTCCCTGAGTAGCTTGAGGGGGGAAAAATAGAATTAACTCGTGTGCAGATTATTGAATTGAGCAGAGGAATCTTTAAAGAATCCTAGAGAGAGAAAAATGCCTTAGACTTTGTGGGGCTAATATTTGTTTTTAGTGTTAAAAGGCAGCTCTGCTTCTTGGCTATATGCACATTCAAATGATTTCCATGCTGCAAGACACCCAGCAGATTACCTGGTAACAGAACTTTGCATTAGGGTGAGTCATTTACCCACTCCCTTCTCACTGTCTGTATCAGGAAGAACAGGATAAAAACAGATACTTCCTCAACCCCAAGATAACTTCAGTTAAGCTGCAACTTTAATTTTTTTGTACCACTCAGGAAAAAATCCTGCCAGTGAAACTGTGACATGCCTTTCAGAGATGTTAAAAGTGTGGGACAAAAAAGGATTGGCCACAGAACTGAGTCTAGGATTGTTCTGGAATCAATGGAATACAGTCTCTGCTTCCTAGGGTTCTTGTGGACAGTGCCAGACAAACAGCAGTAATTCAGATCGTTGTGGTGATGGTGACGGCGGTGTTAACACACAGAAGGAAGCAGGCCTTGAGGCTGCAGTGACTAATGGCTTGATGTAAGCAAAAGCTCTCCGGGAAGTGCTCTTTCTGCAGATTTTGCAGATTTCAGACTGGTCGGGACTGTTCAGACTGAACAGGCAGGAGCCCTTGTTGCCTGTAATTCTGTGTTACTGTGGGCTGTGACCGTGGGTGCTTTTAGGCACGCTGCAACCCAGTGGCCATCGACCTCTCCCAAGCCCGAGAGGGGCAAAGGGCTCAATTGCAGAGCCTGGCCTCTAATCTCTCCTTAGCCTTGCACTCTGATCTCCACGCTCCCAACCATTAGAGAGACGTTTTGTAACCATAAATGGTCGGCTGCAGGCTAGAGTGCCTGGGTGCTCCCAGATTACAGGCCAATGGGAAGCTGCGTGGAGAACCTGGACTCTGGCCCTTGTGGTCGAGAAACCTTTATGTAGTGACAGGCCTTGCTGGGAGGAAAGGGCCACGCCCGGGTCTCAGGCGACTTTAATTAGAGCTGTAAACTTGGTTGCCCCATGATGACAGGTCGAAATAAGGTCTGCGGCTCTATGGCATGAAACCACCCCTGGGAAAAGCCTAGCAAAAGCGTGGGTGGCACCTGGGGGATTCAAGAGAGGGTGGCCCTGTACTGCTAGCCCCTGTCTGCCATCTCCACCGCACCCACAGGTCACACTCAGGTGTCTGATTTCTTCCCACAGACCAACAGGATTCCCTCTGTGTTTTGCTCCTGCTCTGCAAACACCACTCGGCCGTCAGCAACTCGTCCTTAGGTTTGGACCCAGACTGGGCACCCTCTGATCCTCTCTCAGCCCCGGTTCCCTGGCTTATCTCTTTTGTCCTGTTTTTCTACCATACTTTTCTGTTTTCTGTCTTTGCCCTTGGAGAATGGGGCTGCATCTCATTTATCTTTCCATCTCCTGTGCTTTATACATAGTAGGTCCTTTACGAAACAGCACTGGGCAGAGCAGAGAGCAAAGGTGATACTCTGAGGGTCGTCAGAGGAGGAAGGCAGCTGTTGAATGTGGATGAACAGGGGGCCACATGGGCCCTGCCGAGGAAAGGAAACGAACGCACAGAGTCCACTGCGTTAAGGAGCATGGGGGCAGGGGAGGTCGAGACAGCCCTACTCTTGACCTTGACGGAGTCACAGCTTGGGCCAGTGGATGGTTCGGGGCCAGTCGTGCCCATAGGAGCTCAGGCTCCCACTGGCCGTCTGAGTCCCCAGTCCTGCTCTCAGAGGCTTTGGGAGGAGGGGGCTCTGGACCCGCCAGCGAGCACCGGTTGCTAGGGTTTTCTTCACTCCAGGGACGAGTGTCCTTGGCTTCTCTGTGGCGAGGCTTCTAGAAGCAGAGGGCACCTGAGGCTATGACTTTCTCAATAGATATGCGTTGTTGGTGAGGTTTGAGCGAGTGAGTGACTTGAGAAGAACTGCAAGCGCAGTTAGCGTGCTGCTAACTCCCCAGAGGGAGTCTGGGGCTGTGGGTGGAGGAGACATGCTCGCAGATCTCGGGGTGTAGGTCAGCCTGTGTCCTGAAGACCAGGTGGTCAGCTCCTGCCACAGCGGCCCCAGAAGGCATATCGGGTAGGGGCCCTGACATCCGCTGTCTTCATCTGGCTAAAGAGGGCTGCTGCCTCTGGGGTCTGAAATGGCTCAGGATCACAGCTCCGTCACTTGGACCCTTGGGGAGATGCCCTTGATCTCTACGTGCTCTGTATCGTGGCGGGTACTTGTCAGGTTTAGAAAAGCTGAAGGCAGGAATGGAGATGTTGGTCCTTACAAATGGAAAAAAAAAAAAAAATTAACCTGCGCCTCCCCCGTACCTGCCCTCCAATATTTATAAAAATAATAATAGCTTGAGTTTCAATCTCTGGAGCAGAGGTTCTTAACCGTGTGTCAGAATCACTTGGGTAGCTCTTTGAACACTTGCCAGACCCCTTCTTCAGAGGCGGTTCGGGAGGTCCAGGGGAGAGCGTGGCTCCTGAGTGTTTTGGGAAGGCTCGCCATCTCCGGGTAATTGTGATGAATGCCTAGATCAAGATTTGTTGCCTTAGATGGGAAAGCTTCCTCGGGGCAGAGGTGGAGTTCCGTGTATCTTGGGGTCCCCTGCACCTGTTATCTTTCACTCAGAAGTGTTTATTGAGCACTTGCTGTGGGGTTGACCCCGGAATACAGTGCTGAGCACTGCTGGTGTTGGTCATCCTGGAATCGCCTCCCTGGGGGTGCCCTTTTTGTGTTAGATCCTAGAAAGTGTGGAGACCACTTCTGTTCCTTCTTAGGCATCACTGGATCCTGGTTTTCTTCCCAGGTGCCATAGAAAAGACACCCAGTAGCAACAGCATTGAGGTTATCCCTTCCCCACCATGAACCTGGAACCCAACTCACCCAGAAGGGACCCCCGGAATACTGTCAGTGTTAGCAAACAGGATAAATAGATCTAAAACTGCAACCCTGACCTTCCCATTGAGACTAAAGAATAGAACCTGCAGACAAGACTGGAATGGAGCCTGCGCCTTTCTCTAATGTAAAAGGAAACTGAAGTTTCATGGCTTACCCCTTCCATTCACTCCTT
Source organism: Bison bison bison (assembly GCF_000754665.1). NCBI lineage: Eukaryota > Metazoa > Chordata > Mammalia > Artiodactyla > Bovidae > Bison > Bison bison. The sequence continues at coordinate 1,681,635 of NW_011494680.1, forward strand.
GTATTCATGGGTTTGCCCATGTACTCGGAGGCGTATGTGCAAACTGACACTTGCCAAAAAAGGTGTAACAGGTTCTGAATGTGTGTTGTGCAAACTGTGAACAGGCTTATCACTAAAACATCTTCAGTGGTTTCAATGAATAGGGAATCCTTCGTGTGTCTGTGCTGATGCCCAGGTGCCCTGCCACGACCCCCAGCTCCGTCTGTGAAGGGCGAGGCTGGACCAGGAAGGAAGGCTTGCACCTTGCATTTGTTACCTGGCCAGGAGAGGCTCTGGTTTGTGTTCTCGCTCAGCAATGTCTCTGCCCCAGTGGCTTTGCTAGGATCCCACTACCTAACCATTTCCTGAGTGATGGTCACATGCATATTCCCAACTGCATGGTTCTTTTTGAACTAGCCTGAGACAATCGTGGCTTCTGTTTCTAAGAACGAGCGCTTTGGTGAGAACTGAGGATCATGAAGCTTGCCCTTTGTCTAGATACTGTAATAACCAGCTTGTGCAGGCAGGAACTGTTTGCAAATATCCATCTGTTTACAGAACAACAACAACAAAAAACCTGGGGGAAATAAGCTGACACATATGGGTGATAGTGTCCCAGCCTTTTTACTTTGCACTGTTCCCCTTTGGTTTTGGAAAAAGCAGTCAGCTGTATTTTTAAAAACATAGATGGGTTAGTGAGTTTTTCTTACGGAAGCTCTTTTTCCTCGGATGGTGAAGGTTCTGAGTGATGAGTGTTCTAAAGACCAAGCTCATCCTCCTGCCCTCTGGCACCTTGCTTGGTGGCTGGCTCTGGTTTTTCCTGTTCACAGATGGGGTGCCTCCTTGTCTCCCATTTTCTCTGTAGATTGAAAATGGCCTCAGGGCTGAGAGGTGAAACTTTTCAGAGGCTAGACTGTGATCCAAATTAATTGTGTGTGCATGAGTTCAGCAGTGCCTGTAGGGTGTTGATCCCTCATCCTTTTGCCCCCTCCGGGGGAGGAGGACACGGTAGGAAGCCCCTTCCCAGGGGGGAGACCCAGGATTTCTGGGAGAGTGGTGGACCCAGGAGGAAGGGAGGCATGGAAGAGTGTGGGGGCTTCCAGGGCTGAGCTAGCACGAGGTTGTACCACATTCAGAATTTCAGGACCACCGGTGCCATATGCATGGAGAACTCGCTTCACAGAAGTGTCGTGACCACACCGATCCCCACATGAAGGCTTGGCCTCGTTTTTGGCCAGTAGCGGAGGTATCTCAGCCCAGGCGTGTGGGAGCCGGTTAAGCTCTGACCCAGGAAATGCCTTTCTTTTGGAGGAGCAGGGCAGTGATCCCTGCCGTTGTGGGGGATTTGCTGATTTATTGCCTTGATCTCGCCTCCCCCGTTCAAGGATATGTGTGTGTGTGCTTCTTTCTAAATACCAAAATATGCCTTCTAATTATAAACTTGTGTCGTTGGTTCCTTGCCCCCTCCCCTCCGCTGTTGACTTTTTGGGTTTAAATGCTCCTCTGTTTGAGGCTCGTGTTTCCATTGGCCCAGTCTACTCTAAATCGCTCAAATGGTTGTGCTGTTTTGAAACCTAACTCAGGGCTTCCTGGTGCCTTTTCATCCTCCATAGCTGAGCCCAGAGAAGAGTAGGGTTTTTCAATGTTCTGAAAATGTCCATGGGTAGACTGTCTTGAAGTACAAGATGGCATCGGGACAGTTGTGTGGTTTTGAGGTCTGCCTGGTTAGAATGACCGTCCCACCTGCCACATTTGAGAGAGGACAGCGAGGCAGACAGAGCCTTTGAGTCTGTGGAAATAGACACTGTCTCTAATTTTTTGTGGCTTTTGTTGTTTCAATTCCTTGGTCACAAGGTCTGGTTTTAACAGACACAGAGTCAGGAGGAGGCATTATTCCTTCTAGTGGTGTATATGTTAATTTATTTCTACATACGTAGTGATTTTTATTTGGACTCTCATTTAATTCTATGTTCAGGAAAGCTCTCACTGCTTGAAGTTGATTTAACTGTTCCTTATATAAATACCCATTCCTTTCTCTAATGTCTTCAAGGTACTTTTAGTTCATCCTGTTTCTTCTGAACATTTCGTTCATTTTTCAGGCTGGATTGAGTGGGTTCTCTCATCCATCTACCCACCTGCCATCCACTCAGCAGGCATTTGAGTGCGAGCAGTGTGCCAGGCACGGTGCTTGATGCTGCTGATTAGAAGATGTGTGAGTGACAGGCCTCTCCTTCAGGGACTTGGTCTAGATGGACATACTCCTGGGAAACAAGCCCTGGGGAAATGGGGTCAGAGGCTGGGAGGGGCATCTGTAACAGGGTAGGGAGGGCACCCAGGTGGGAGGAGAATGGTCCCGGTGTTGTCCCATCAGTGTGCTTAGGGAGAGGCTCTGGGTGATGACCAGCTACTTTTATGTCATCTCTTTGGATCCTGTGACAATTGTGCTTGGTCTCTTTCCTCCCAAGGATTTCTGCGGACTTCATAATTTAATCAGTGGGAACAGTATGATTTAAGTGTGTTGGCTGTTTTTTTCTGAAGTCAAATCATAATTCTCAGCCTTAATCTCCTGAGAAATGAGCTGAGTAGCTCCGTGTGATTTTTAGGTAGCTTTTCTGGAATAAGCCTAGAGTGGTGATCCATGTGTTGTGATCCAAGCATTTTGCTTTATTTAAAGGGAAACTTTCCTGATATTATCAAACAAAGGCCTGCCATATCTATGATCATTCCTGAGATTCAAGTTACTGAAATGGATTAAGACTAATGAAAAAAAAAAAAAAAAGACTAATGGGGAAATTTTAATAAATGATTACTCTTAGCTATACAGAATCTGAGCTTTAAATCAGTGTGGTAATTGATACCATTTGGCTATTATTTATTTAAAGTTGCCCTAATGTCAGAAGTGGGCTTCCCTAGTGGCTCAGTGGTAGAGAATCCGCCCACCAATGCAGGAGACATGGGTTCGATCCCTGGGTCAGGAAGATCCCCTGGAGAAGGAAATGGCAACTCATTCCAGTATTCTTGCCTGGGAAATCCCAGGGACAGAGGAGCCTGGCAGGCTACAGTCCATAGGGTTGCAAAAGAGTCAGACACGACTTAGCTACTAAATAACACCAACAATGTCAGAAGTAGCTGTTCTGAACAGGCAGAAAAATCATTTTTATGGCAGATGGTGGAATTCATCTCTGATCATTCATGATTCATCTTTTTGCAATAGTAACATCAAAGATCATTGATCACAGATCACCCTAACCAATATAATAATGAAGAAGTTTGAAATACTGTGAGAATTAACCAAAATAGGAGATAGAGGCACAAAGTGAGCAGTTTTTTGTTGGAAAAATGGCACCTTGCTCAAAAAATGGTAAACTTCATGCAAAGTTGCTATAAACCTTCAGCGTGTGTGTGTGTATAAAGCAGTATCTGTGAAGTGCACTATAGCAAAGCACAGTAAAATGAGTTGTGCCTGTTATTTGAGCCTCAGCTTGTTCTTTTCTAGAATGAGCAGAAGATACTTCTTCTTTGATGAGACATTAAGTAAACCGTAAAGACTGTTCATGTTAGTCATCAGGTTTGCGAATAGGTGGGTCACATGTTGCTCCTCGCAGAGTAATTGTATGAATTATGACTTCTGTCTGTTAGGACAGCATCTGAGACCTAGATAGATTCCCCACTGGTTACAGTTACCTTGTTAGTAGTGACCAAGCTGGGTTTAGGGTGAAGGTTCTTGGTGGTGTTGGCATAAGAATATGCTTCATGTGGTTTAGTGTGAACCTTTGAATGTTTATACTTAATAAAACTCTTGCTTTTCTTAAACTCTTTATAATTTTGATTTATCCTTTTCTCCTGATCTCTGCTATAAAATTTATAAATGTGCCTTGCATTTACAGACCCTGTTAATCACCATGGAAAATGGCAGAGACTGAGGGCTCGGTGGGAACTTTTGCTTCTGTTATGCTTTGCAAGACAGTGAATCTTTGCTAACGATGCATTTCTTTTAAATGAAGACTGGATGGGAGAAGAAGGTCAAATGCTTAAAAATAGGTTAATAATTCATCTGGCCAAGATTCTCTTCCTCAGGGTCTTGTTGGCAACTGTCCTCAGAAATGCCTCAGGACTGTCCTTTCTTTCTTTGGAGTTGAGCCTGCTATTAGCTGGCCAGTTAGTGATGCTGATATACCTCATTACCCTCATGTAGGGGAGTGGTAAGATATTTCCAGAAGCATCCGCCCAGCACCGGGAGCTCTGGAATGTAAATAACCTGAGACGTGGCTGCTTTGCCTGAATCTGTGATAGGAAAGAGGCCTTTTTTTTTTGTAGCCAAAGCCTCCATCTGCCTCCCAATGGGCACTCAGGGAATCAGTGAGTTAAGATTTTTTAGTTTTCACCATTCTTCCAGGGCAGTGAAGAGCATACTCATTGGAATAGACTCTGATGCTGGGAAAAATTGAGGGCAAGAGGAGAAGGGGGTGACAGAGGATGAAGTGGTTGCATGGCATCTCTGACTCAATGGACATGAGTTCTCTATCAGGGAGATAGAGAAGGCCAGGGAAGCCTGGCATGCTGCAGTCCATGGGGTTATGGAGAGTCAGACACAACTTAGCAGCTCTTCTAGAGGTTCTGTGGACTGTAGAATTTCCCCATCATTGTCACAGATGTTGTCACTCACATTGTCACTCACATTGTCACTCACAACATACGTGTTGTGAGTCCTAGGAGGAAAAGGAGTATTTTATGCAAGTAATGTTATGAAGACCTGTTCTGTGCTTTTTTAAAGATAGCATGTATCATGGGTAGACCTAAAGATGATCATACCAAGTAAAGTAAGTCAGACAAAGAAAGACAGATGTCATATATATCACTCATATTTGGAATCTGATTTTAAAAACTGATACAAATGAACTTATTTACAAACTCACAGATTTTTAAAACAAACCTATGGTTACCAAAGGGGAGATGTGGTTGGGATGGGGAATAAATTGGGATTTTGGAATTAGCGTCCACACACTACTATATATATAATAGACAGTCAACAAGGACCTAGTATATAGCACAGGGAACTCTATTCAGCATTCTGTAATAATCTAGATGGGCAAAGAATTTGAAAAAGAGTGAATATACGTGTATATATATAAAAGAATCACTTTGCTGAATCACACCTGAAATTAACACAACATTAGAAATCAACTGTACTCCAATAAAATAAAAAAAAAAAGCACATATCTCTCTTCCCTGATGTTCTACCTACATAGTTGTAATGAATAAAAACTTATAAAAGACAAAGCTTGTGGAAAGTTATTAGCTGGCCATTTTGTTTCAAGGTGGTGGACTAAGCCACACAGTATACTTGGCATAACTTTGAGCCAAAGCCTTTCTGTACTGTCCTCAGTTGTCACTGGACAGAGGACTGCTGTGTTAGAAGCCCCAACGCCAGTTTTTACCCCCTTGTTGGCATAGGGAACCAGTCTGGACTTCCTGTCAGGTCCACCTTTTTGAATCCCTACTCATCTCCCCCCGCCCCCCACCCCCCACTCACATCTGCCGTGTACTTGTGCCCCATCTGGGCATTCCAAATAAAGGCCAGCCCTCATGTGTCTGGGCACAGAACTGAATATGTCTTGGCTTTAAATCAGTCACTTCTTTTGCCGTGCCATGTGGCCTGCAGGATCTTAGCTCCCTGACTAGGAATTGACCCCATGTCTCCTGCAGAAGGCAATGGCACCCGACTCCAGTACTCTTGCCTGGTAAATCCCATGAACAGAGCAGCCTGGTGGGCTGCAGTCCATGGGGTCGGGAAGAGTCAGACACGACTGAGCGACTTCACTTTCACTTTTCACTTTCATGCACTGGGGAAGGAAATGGCAACCCACTCCAGTGTTCTTGCCTGGAGAGTCCCAGGGACAGAGGAGCCTGGTGGGCTGCCATCTGTGGGGTTGCACAGAGTCGGACACGACTGAAGCGACTTAGCAGCAGCAGCTCCTGCAGTGGAAGCACAGAGTTCTAATGACTGGACTGTAAGGGAAGTCCCCAGTCACTCCCTTTTGAATGTTGCCCCCAAAGGGACAGATAGCTTGGAATACAGGTGGTCCAGGTGAGGCAGAGGTGTGAATAAGATTGCAGAGGTTAACTCCTCACAGGTATTAAAAAGAATTAAAATAACTCTTTAATAATTTGTATGTTGGTTTCATAGTGAAATGACAATATTGTAGATGTATTAGGTTACATAAAATATATTAAAATTATTTTTTCCCATCTCTTTTATGTTAATGTGGTCACTAGAAATTTGAAAATGAGGGTAGGAAATTAGAATGGGTATTCTCTGGGTCTCATCCAGTTATTAAAGAGTTTATGACTGGGTAAACAGAAGGGGAGGGAAGATGAGAAGGAACCTCCAGGGGTGGTTGAAATGGGTGGAATATGCAGGAAAGGGCTTCAGAGGCAGTTGGCGGTTAGATGAGTTTTGAAGTTGGGGAGTGAAGATTCTTCAGGGAAAAGGAAGCTGCATGGGGCTCCCCCTGACGGATAAGGCAGGGCCCACCTTCTGCCCCCGAGGAGGAAGGAGGGTCTGGGAGTCAGCACAAAAGAAGCTGTCCCTCTAGGATGGCACGTGCAGCAGCTTGGAGATGAGAAAGCTGAAACCCAGAAATAGGGCATCACTGGTCCCCTAATCTGGGGATCAGGGTGACCCAAGCCCAGTGATTTTCCTGTCCCTGTGCCCCTCGGTGATGTAGCAAGTTCTTCCTGAGTGAGGGGTTTTTCCTGCTGGCTTTCGGTGGGGACTGTGCCACCCAGTGGGGACTCGGGTCCCAGAACAGCTGAAAATGACAGCTTTGCTTCTGAAGGTTTTCACATTGTTCTTTATCTGGCCTGTGGTTTCAGAAATGAGCCCTTCTGCAGTCAGGAATCGTCAGGGGCCTTTATTTAGAGGGCAGAACCCTAGAGACATGCTTTTAATGTGACGTGTTCCCAACTGTAGTCACGTCTGGCCAAAAAATGCCAGCAAGGACCGTGTTTAGTAGCTCAAAGCAGGCAGAGCCGTTCGATATTGCTTCTGTGAGCATGGTATGTGCGTGTGTGACAAAGGCTCTTCAAGCGGGCGTGCCACGCTCAAGTTCTCGTTTTAGACTCACATGCGTGACCGATGGGTGCTATCAGTTTGCTCTGTGGCATGTTATCAGCTTAAGCCAGATGTCCTTTGGAAAAAGGCTCCTGTTGCCTGGTGCTTTTATACCACCTGAGAGCTGGCCTTTCTTAACTCATAATTTTATATTTTTAATTTTTTTAAAAAGTTTTTTGATGGGAATCATTTTAAAGTCTTTATTGAATTTATTATAAATATTGCTACTGGTTTATATTTTGGCTTTTTGGCCCCAAAGCATGTGGGATTGTAGCTCCCCGACCAGGGATTGAACCCACAGCCCTTGCTTTTGAAAGGTGATGTCTTAACCACTGGACCTCCAGGCAAGTCCCCTTGGATCATAATTTTTAAAGTTGCCATAGGCGTGTTTGGGGAATGATTTATGAATGAGAAGGCAGAACTGGTCCAAAGATTTGGGTTTAAGTCAGATAGATTCGATTCAGCAGATAACAGTGGCCAGCGTTCAGTGGACTTGTACTTAGTGTCAAGCGCTGTCCTGGGCAGTCTTTGTGTATTAATTCACTTAGGCCTTATGGTGACCCTGTGTGCTAGATTAATGTTATTTCCATTTCACAGAGGAATGAACTTGGGCAGAGAGAGGTATATTGACATGCCCAAAGTCGAAGGCTAGTAGATGGAAAAGCTGGAGTTTGAATCTAGGTCCTAAGCAATGAACTGGGCACCTGTGTTAACTCTCAACGTCTTGCTGGGCCTCGAGATGGATATGGAGTCGTGAACGAGTCTGATAGATGAGACTTTGCTGCCAGGTCATACTGAATTTCTGAGCCTCAGTTACCCCAACTCTAACACTGGTACCTAAACTCTGCCCTCCCTACCTCATGAGATGTGTTTTGTAGCCTCCATTGCCCTGTGTCATATTAGTGTTTGGAGGCAGTCTCAGGTGGTTGAAGGCTGTGTGCGTGCATGGCTTTGGTTTGCAAACATCAGAGAAGATGGAGTGGAAATGGGAGGGCAGGAGAGAGGGTGGAGGAGAGGCTCCCGGGATGTGGTCATGATGTGGTCGTGTCGGGCACTCAGCTGGCCCCGTATTCCTGATGATCTGGTTCCCTGACGTCGCCGTGTGCTCTGGCCGGAGTCACACCCCTCAGCGTGAAGCAACAGGAGATTGATTTCACAGCCCTTTAAAATGCCACCTCCTTGCCGCTCTGGCAGGCCCGCAGCGTGCTTTGGTCACCCTCTGGGTATCCGCTCTTCCACTTGCCGCCTGTTAATAAGGTTACACACGCAGTGTTTGAGGATGGACTCTGGGCTGCTGGCTAAGTCTTGGATCCGGAGGGTGGCCTTCCATTTTGTATTGGAGTCCACCCTCAAACAGTTCACAGTATTTTCCTTCAAACACAAGAACAGAATCGAGAGCCTTTAACTTTCTGTGACTCAGCAAAGAGCATTGCACCCTTTCCTTGGATTATAGTGCTCTGAGTCCGTGATCCTTTCGAGATCACGGTGAGAAGCGCCTTCGTGACTCATAGAAGTGAGTTGCTCTCGGTGATTCACATTTAGCACTAAATTCTTACCCCGGGAGCCCTGGTGTGGGTCATTAGTATGGATAGAACACATTGAAGAACCAGGCCTGGTTCTAGGGGCTTTTTATATATGCCTTCATGTCTGAGCCTCACAACAGCCTTGTAAAGCCGGTATCGCAGCCCTAATTGTAAGGCAGAGGAACTGCGGCCTGCCAGTGTCATGTGGTCTCAAAAGCTGGTGAGAAGCAGGGCCCCCAGCCCTCTGTCCACACCAGAGCATTGTTTAGGTGAGGGCTGCTTCCTGCTGATAATGATATGTATATCCTAGAGGTTTAAATGCTTTGTGCCAGTTACGGGAGACTTTTTCTGTAAAGGCTACAGGGTAAATAGTTCAGACTTTGAGAGCGTCTCTGTCGCAGCTGCTCAACTCTGCCATTGTTGAGTGAAAGCAGCCAAAGGCAATAGGTAATTGGGTGGGCCTGGCTCTGTTTCAATAAAACTTTATTTAACTAAAACAGGCAGTGGGCCAGATTTGGCCTGCGGGGTGTGATCTACCAACTCTTGACTTAAGGTTTTGGCTGAATGGAAATAGCTATTATTATTAGGACTATTATTTCCTGACTTTTTGGAAGAAGGACAACAGATGAGCTCACCAAAGACAGAAAGGGTCACTTTTTTTTTTGGAGGTAATTAAATCACGATCCGTTCTTACTTGGGGGGCTTCTCACAGAGTCTGGATATTGTAGAAGCTGCATGAGGTCTGGCTGTATGCACCCCACGGCTTGGTGAATGCAGACATGGAACCCACGGGTGTTGGATAAATTAGGCATTTTTCATCTTGGTGTATTCACAGCTTTTTCACATCTGTTTCGTGGTAGGCCCTGCAGCCTTGGAGTCTCACTTAATCTCACTGACTTTGCATTGAAATACCTCTGGGCGTACCTGCAGTTTGGGTGGAGGGTGGCTTCTGCTTCCTGCCTCTTGAATCTGACACCAGGGTGTTGGGTGGCTGCTGGACATCCTTTGGAAATGCCCCTGAACTTCCCACCAGCTTTGGTGCCAGGGCCCCAGACCTTTCCGAGTTAACATATTATCTGAAAATGGATGCACGCGTATGGGTGCTAGTCTCCTCACCTGGCTGAGGAGCTCAATGAGCTGCTTTTGTGGGCCTGAGGAGCTCAAGGAGGAGGACGAGGTGAGTGTCCAGGGAGGCTGTGCAGTCTCTGTCTGGTGCTGCTTGGTGTGTATCAGGTTTTTTAAGCAATTTTTCATGGCGTGGCCCGACTGCTAAAATGGCAGAAAGTCACTGTCAGGGGTGACCTAATGAGCCCATGGTGGGTGCTTTGAAATACTTAAAAACAAACAAAGCCCCAAACTAAACAGTGTCAACAACAAAACCCTCTCGCCTGGATCTCTCCCCCGCCCCCACGCAGCAGCGCAGCATCTCTGAATCGGCTCTGGGAGCTCCTCTGCGTTCTTTTATCCTCAGTGTTTTCCTCTGTTTGTAAGAGGCTTTGAGATGCTGGGATGGGGTGAGTCTTGGCCCTCCTGATTTCAGATGTTAATAAAGAACCTGATGGTCCATGCCTACCTTAAATAGGATTCTAGCCCTGAAGGAAGAAGTCTGCTTCGGTCCTGTAACCCACCTGGTTGCCTTCCTGTTCTTGAAACGTAAGGTGAGTTGGAGACAATTATTTCCAAGATGGAGGTCTCTGGAGTCATGTCCCATCATCTGGGATGGATTGGGTCACACCAGAGACCTGTGAGTGACTCCAGGAGCTCTCATTTATCCTCTGGTTTTAGGCAGAGGAGTTCTAGATTTCCATGCCCATGACCTTGGCCTTGATCCTGGGTTCTGTTATCAGAGATGTGACCACATAGTTATATTTCAAAAAGCTGGAATTGTCCTATTTTCTACCACTGACCAGCTACAACACTAGGAATAAGTGAGAAATTATTTTGTAGTACTTTTGAAATTAGTTAAAAACATGATAATGAGGGTAGAAGGAATGGGAACACTTCAAAAGGCACACACACCGACTCATTTTTGCTTATTAGAGCTCACTTTATTAAAGATAAAAACTGGTAAACATGAAACTTTGATGTCTAATAAAAGCCCAAAGCAAATTGTTATACAAAGGTCCCAGAATCTTGGCTGTATCCAAACAAATTACATAATATGTACATAAATAGTATGAATTTGTAGTTTGAGGTAGTTCTTGAAGATGTAGGTAAAGTTCTTTTATTTTAAAAAAGTCTGTGAAATGCAGCAGATTATTTTTAACCATGTAGATAGCTATTAGCTATCATCCAGTAGGTAATATAACATGTTTATTTAGTGAAAATAAGTGAAAATTTCCTTTAAGGTACTGGGTAATAGCTGTCTAATAGTTCTTTTCAGTCTGAAAGGTTTAAAAACTGGGGGGCATTTAGTCTTTTAGAGCATTTTGAAAATCTTATTTCTGTGGCATCCAAATACTGCATACGATTTTTCTCAGTAGTAGTTAAAGTTTTGAGGGATCTTGCCGTTGGATTTCTTGCAGGTTGTCTGAATTATCAAAGTATGGATTTAACTTGCTTTTAAAAACCAGTGGATGTGTAAGAGATGTCTTATCTAAAGATAATTTGAGAAACTCCAGTACTTATTCTTTGTGATCCAGGAAAATATGTTTAGAAGCTTCAAAAACTTTTCTAGTATCTGTTTATTTATTCCATTTATTTACAAAGAAATGCTGATTGATGACAGCTATATTTAGTATGCATTTTCCAGGTCACAAACTGTTTAATATGTAATTGACTAGAGATGAGATGACCCATCCATTAGGTTAAAGGACTAAAGCTTGTGAGCTCAGCCTTGGTAATATTACCTTGGGAGAAAGGAAAGAAAATACAGGAGAAAATGAATTCCTGGTTTCCTGAAGGAGCTGAAACAAGATATCCCAGGACTGCCTCTAAAAAATGAATTAAATGTAATTTTAAAAAACCTCCACTGTCCATTAAGTGTATTTAAAGTACTTAACATTACTTTTTCTAAGTTAACCCTGGAGAGAGGGGGAGACATATAGCAGGCTTGATTGGGATTCATTTGCCTTTAGCTGCCTTAGCAACTCCTGGTGGTACCACAATCTCTTTGAAATCAAGTGAGGTTCATTGACCTTTCCGACCCAAAAGAGCAAAGGTCATTGTGTTACCACCTGGGCTGAGGGAGAAGGAAGCTGGGGTTTTGTCTGTTGGGGAACATGGACAACTATTTCCATTGAAGGCTTAGAAGCGCTCAGAATAGTAAGATGCGTGTGGTCATTATTGCTTTCTGGGCACTCATGATAAGGGGTTGAAGTCAAAGGCCTAGGCTTGAAATTAGAAGTCATGGGGAGCTGTAACAGAGAAAATGAGATTTGGGGAAAATAGTTAAAAAACAAAACAATCTGGTAAAGGGGTATGCTTTCCACTTGAGATTTCACAGTGGATACATGTTATTGTAGTTGCTCTCAGATAAGTGTCTGGGGTTCTTGTGGGGAAGAATAATTCCACCAGCCACCTTGTGTGTATGGGACCCCCTGTTTTGTTGTGTTCACGGAAAGACGTATTTTGACTAATGTGAGGGGGTCTCTGAGTCAGGTGAATTTTTTTGACTTTTGGGTCCCCAGTACTTATCACACTGCCAGACTAATGGTCAACCCCCACTAGATGCTTATGGTTAAATGACTGTGCATGACATGCCTAACTTTATCCATCTTATCTAGCCAGAGCCATCCTCAAAAATGACTCAAGGAGCGGACACATTTCCACAAAACGTTTTAAGTCCTTTTATATTAATAGTTGGACTTCCCTGGTGGCTCAGACCATAAAGCATCTGCCTACAATGCGGGAGATCTGGGTTCGATCCCTGGGTCGGGAAGATCCCCTGGAGAAGGAAATGGCAATCCACTCCAGTACTATTGCCTGGAAAATCCCATGGACAGAGGAGCCTGGTAGGCTACAGCCCATGGGATCTCAAAGAGTCGGACAGTTACCAGGTCATAAATGGATGACTTCAGTTTCCTCATCCCCCTCTTTGAAATTATCTCCTGGTCGCTCCATAAGTTTCTGTCCATAATGTTCAGATGTCAAAGCCATGCTCACAGCAAGGCAGGTTTTTGTTTTCCTCATTTTGACTTTCACTTGTTAAAATTTGGTCTGGGAAACACCTCACTGGCTGCTCAATTGACACCAGGTGGAGACAGTAGGTAAATGTTTAGACATCAGTACTGTTTAACAAAGTTGGAGACTTAAGTGTAATTTCGTTTTTCCTTCCCCTTATGAAAAAGATTAATTATGTTTATGTGATGCTAAAATTAAATTTTGGTAATATGTGAAAGTCAGACAGTTTGGAACTCAAATAGTGAATATATCAAGATTCTGCTCTTTATGATTGTTGTGTTATGAACAAATGTATGCATTTGTGAACAATTTTGTTAATTAGAACTTCTTAGCGAGTGAGTGTTCTGCCACCGTCGGCCACTCTGGTGCTGGCAGTGGGTCTCAGGGACTTTGGAGGACAAAGATGATTTCATCTGTAGCTGAGATCAAAGAAGACAGAGATAAGGTTGCCAGGGAAACCAAAATACTGCAGAATTAACGTGCTACTCATGCATTTCAATGTGGTTTGTGGTTTGGGAGCTCCCGCCCACACACACACACAAATGATGATACATATGTGGAAAGGGGTGATGCCCATGTGCCTAGGTCTTCAAGGAAATGACCCCAGGCTTAGTATAGCTCAAACTGTGGGCCTCAGGGGATCATATTCTGTGCCCTGTTTCTGTGTGCTCGAGCATCAGCTACTAATGGTGTCCTTCCAGTTGGTTTTCATGAAAATACACTGTGGGATCTCTCTTTCAGTACTTTCTCTCCATCCCACACACACACTTCACAAACCTTTTTTTTAAGCTTATACTTTATTTATAGTTATTATAAAATATTGCCTATATAGCCATGTTATACAATAAATGTACCCCTGTGGCTTATGTAAATAGTTTGCACTTCTGAATCTTCTACCCCTGTATTGCCCCCCCTTCTCTCTCCCACAAACTTAGTAACGTTCTTCTTGATTTTTAAAATAAATTCTTTGTACAGAATTTTAAAAACAGGAAGCAGTCTTCCTCTTACAAATGTATAAAAATAACCTGTAATTTTACCATCTGGAAATACCTAACATAATATTTTGTTGTGCTTCTAATATTTTCCATAAATACGGATATACATATATACATGCATATGTGTATAATTTAACTGTGTGAATGCATACTATTTTAAATATATTTATATATTACATATAAAGTCTCTAAGTTTGGGGCACAGGTTTTAATTTTTAAATTATATATATTGTGATAATTCTGGGCCACAGAAACATTAACACATGTGAACATACAACTGTTTCTGTAGCCATTTCCTGGCTGTTAGTTGTATCCTTCTTGTTTCTAGGTTTCCGGTATTATAAATGATGCCACAGCAAGCATTCCTGGGCATCTTTCTGCGTATCTTATTTCCCTAGGTTAGAGTCCTAAGGTTGAATTACTGAGTCAGGGCACAAGCATTTTTAAGGCTTTTGTTCTGTAGTGCCAGATACTTCTTTTGGAAGGATTTGGCGAGATACCTCCCTACTGGATGGTGGGTGAGCTGTCTGAATAGGTTTTACTATCCCCATTTCACAGATGAGTACACTGAGGCTTAGAGAAACAGAGGCTGATGACTGTTTTCATATTTTCTTTAAGTTACAATGAAGACAAGTAAGGCTGCCTTAAGAGATTCATATTTCCAGATTGGGTGGGTTAATGCGTATGTTACTAGCTGAGAAAATATTGGCTATTTTAAAGCTTAGTGAGACCCACATGGGTTATTGGAAGAAGACGGGAATTAGCTGAAACTGTTGGAGAAGGGTAAGCTGCCTTTGGCTACTGTTTAAAATTGAGATGTTTTTCTTCCCAGAATGTAGTGTCCCCTCCCAAGGTGTTTTGGGTGTGTCTCGTTAGCACTTTGAACTTTTGTTTAAGAAAAGTCTACAGAGTTGGTGAAAGCCTTATTTGCAGTGGTTGATTCATTAAAAAAAAAACTTAAGATGTGTTGAGCTCAGGGCTTTCCCTTCTGCCTGTGTTTTCATTCATATCACTTTCACCACGGAAAGTATGTGTTCCGCACCTGTTTCATTTCAGAGCTTAAGCATCCTTCCAGTTAACTGTGCATTTTATGCAATGCTAAGTACTTGAAACCAAGCCACATGGTTGTCCTTCTGGAACTACTTTCCGTTTCAGACTTGCTGTTTATTGACAACGAAAGGTGAATAATTTATCTTTTCACTGAATTTAGCTGTCTGTACTTTAATCTGCCCTTTGGAAAAAAGTCACATGCATTCTATGTATCCTCATTCTCAATAACTACAATTGGAAGGAAGAGGGAAAAAAGATCTGTCCACCAGTGAGCCAGTTCTTTTGTTTAACATCTGGAACTGATACTTTCTTTTATTTTCTTTTTGAAGGCGCAGATGATTTGTTTAAATTAATAGATTTAACCTGTTTACTAGATACAAAATCAATATGCAAAAATCAAGCTGAATTTCTGTATTCCAGCAAACAATAGAAAAATAAATTTTAAGATCATTTTAAATAATATCCAAAATATGACATTTATGGGAATAACCAGAATGAAATAGGGCAGTCTTTCATGGAAATATCCTCGTAAATTTATGGAATGCGTGATTGATACTTTCTGAACTTTTTTCTGCTTGCCTCTCTTCCTTTTATCCGTGTCCATGTTGTTGATAAAATTAGAACTCATCTTCCGGTGGGGAAAACTCTCCTTCAGGATATAGCTTCTTGATTCATTTATTGGGACCGTTTGAGCCAAAGAAGTTACAAAAACGAAGGGATTTTAAAGTTCTGCCACCAATCCAGTTGTCTACCCGGCTGTCCTTTCTATCTGTCCATC
>NW_011494680.1:1697295-1709416 GCF_000754665.1 Bison bison bison
CCCTCCCTCCCTCCCTCCCTCTGCAGTGCTTTCCCCTTTGAAGCATGTTGCCAGGCTCCGAGGGGGAGAAGTACACAGGCAGAGAAGGAGCTCATGTGTATTGAACATTTCTATGTTCCAAGGCCGGGGCTGGATGCTTTCCATCTATTCTTACTGAATTTTTGCAGCAGCTGCAAGAGAGACACTTTTGACCACTTGTTAGGGGGCTCAGAGAGGTCCTGGGACTTGCTAAGGTCGTGGTTCTTTGGACCTGTGTTTGTTGGGTCTCAGCATTCCTCCTGCTCCAGTACTGTTCTGCTTTCTCATGGAATCGTCTAGTGTTTGTCCCCATGGTGCTTACAGGTGCGTGTGACAGACCCTGTCTTCACTGGCCTCCAGTGAGCCGGCTGGCCAGAGGTGCTGCCCTCTGTGCCTCCCTGTGGCCCTCGGTGGGGTTGTGATTGCCCCTTCTCTGTGCCCGACCATGTCTGCCTCCTCCAGACCAATTCTCTGCTTCCTGCTTAATTGTACTTTATCCCCCAAAGTTCTTGCTATTTCTAATTATGTCATTGAATGACATATATTAACAGACACAATCTTGAGTGTGAAGAGAACTTGTTTTTCTGAAAACTCCATTGTGTGTTTTGGAAAGACTTGAAAAACAACTTACTTAAAAAAAAAAAATCCTGGTGTTTTAGATGTGGTTGAGCTGCATTGGTATAAATTAAGAGGGGGCATGGTGGTGGTTAAAATCTAGAAGGATTCTTCTCTTTTCAAGTAGTACAGCTCTCCTTAAAGGAACCTGAAATCAGACATTGCAGGGTGTGGTTTTTTTTGCTAGAAAGATCACAAGACCTCCCGTTCAGCAGATCCATACGTGAAAGGAAAGACCTTTGCCCTTTATCACAAGATTGAGGAATGAATGTTTTAAGTCAAAGTAAATTATTTAAGGGGTGTATATGTAGTTTCTGAGTCCTTTCCTGCTCTGAATTCTTAAATATAATCAAGCAACCATCTCATCAGACAGGACAGTTTTTCCACTGACCCAGAGTGGCTGCATTACCTCGCATCACTTCTGGTTGGTTGGTGGGGAATAGGTGTGAGATGGTGAAAGAACAGTGAGGGGGCTGCCTGGGAGTCTAGAGAGCAGGGTTCTTACCCAGAGTGACCAGTTGTGAGACCTAAGGGAAACCACTCAGTTTCCTCATCTGTAAAATGGGATGAACAGCTCTTGCCCAGCACTGCAGTTGAGGAGCATCCAGCTAGTCAATGGTATATGTGAAAGTGCCTTTTCACATAGTGTTAAAAAAAAGAAAAAGTGTTAGGCTCTCAGTGGTGTCCGACTCTTTGCGACCCCATGGACTGTAGCTTGCCAGGCTCCTCTGTTCATGGGATTTCCCAGGCAAGAATATTGGAGTGGGTTGTCATTCCCTTCTCCAGGGGACCTTCCTGATCCAGGGATCGAACCCTCATCTCCTGCACTGCAGGCAGATTCTTTACCATCTGAGCCACCAGGGAAGCCCTTCAACATAGTAGATGCTCATAAACATGATAGGCTTATTGTATTGCTCTGTCTTTATAATGTTTATCTTATTCACTATTATGTTTATTAGTTTTGAGGGGAAGAAGTTTAGCAGAAATCTGGTTCAGTTAGGCTTCCCAGATCCCAAGTTTATGAACATTTAGACATAACGGTCTTAACGCTGCATAGAAAAGAACTCTATAGGGCAAGTGAATACTATCAAAGATTGTCTGTTTAACAGCATCTGTTCTTAATGGCACTTTGGAGAAGTTTATTTACACAGTTTCATTGTGAGAATTTTTTATCTTCATTAAAACAAGTTTCTAGGATTTCTGCTTGCCAACACCTTTTAACTTAGCTCATTTCTGTATATACATTTGAAAAATGAAGTCTTTTTTTTTGTTGTTGTTAAAATGTATGATTCACTTTGTTGTACAGCAGAAACTAACACAACTTCGTAAAGCAATCATACTCAAAGATTTTAAAAATGTGTAGTTAATACACTCATTTGTATTGTCAGTTCAGCTTTTTGATGAATTCAAAGTGGCCTTCCCAGTTAATTAAAATTCTTTACCTCGTGGGGGCTGTTTCTGTGTTTTGAAAATGATTTATCATTTGTTTGCTTTTAACATTAAAACAATAATTATTAGTGATTAAGAAAAGCATCATTGTCCTCTCCTACTCATTCTTTTGTGGCCTCAGGGTCCTTATCACCCTCCTGCGTCCTGACTGAACTGGCAGGAAATAACGTCTATGAGGGGAGTTAATCTAAAAACTCCTAGGTTATTATGAGGGAGACATTTGGGGGATATTTCAGCTTCATGCTTGAATGGTGGTAATTAGCTCTGTGGCCCTTTCTGTGCTTTTGGAGCCCCAGGGAGACCAGAACTGCCCTGAGGATGTGGGGACAGCAGGTGTCTGCTTATCCCATCACGGACCCTGCAGTTTCCTGACAGTGCTCCAAAGGGCACGGATCTCTGCCAGGGAAGGAACTTTGGAAATGGAATGTCCGAGTGTGATCTTTTTTCCTGTTTCAGACAGGACTCTTCTCCTTCCAAGCTTGTTTTTGGATGCCTGGAGCTTCCTTTGAAGCTCGGTCCAGCAACGTTACTTAGTGCTACGGGGGGGCCAGTTTGGGGTTGTGGATTTGATCACAAAGGCTTGCGTGCAGCTTCTTAACTGTCTTCTCCATTGATAGAAGGGCAGCAGTATTCAAGCTTTAAACCATTTGTAGTCATGACATTTGAACTTTCCTTGGGTTTTTCTAAGGTTAAAAATATATGTATGATTAACATCTTTTTTAGATTTAAAGTTGAAGGCTACATTCTCTGACTTAAAGGATGATAACCATAAAGCAGTCACTGTCTTCTGCCATAAAAATATACAGGAATCACAGAATTTCATAAGAGACCTTGTTGGGGAAGTTCCTCAGGCGATTTTTATTATGCGCAGTAAGACTTGGGAAGGACCATCCTAAGTCCCAACTGAAATTAATCTAACTTCTCTGTAAACTCCCAAACTTGTTTTACTTCCTTAATTTATCTAACTTGTGTCTTAATCTTAAGTCTTCTATGAGAGCAGACTTTCTTTGAGGGCAAGTTTAGGCTGATTTGGTTTCATATTCATTCCCATAGCAGCTACCCTGGGCTCGGTTGGTATTTGTATGAAATGAACGAATGAACAAGTGCTTGCATCCACAGTGTAGCTATTGAAACCCAGCTCTTTAAACTTTTAGAGGCAGATCACCCCTTCACTTAAAGACTCATCGGGAGAACACTGCTTTGGGTGAAGACTCTGAGGCCCAAATGTGACACAGGAATTCCATTCCTGCCAGGATGTGAATGGAAATGACCACCTGTTTCCTACAGGGCCCAGCGTGAAACAGCAGCTGGGCTAAGGCCAAGGGTTTGCAAATGCTCTAACCCCCTTGTGCCTGCAGTTCTACAAGTGTTCAGTGCTCATCTTCCGGTACCACATTCCCCCCGCCCCGCCCTACCAGCTCATTCGCATTAGAGCCCTGTCCTCTGCTTCTGTCTCAGGAGAACTGCTTCCTTGGGCTTTTATCCACCCACTCCAGCCCTCTCGGACATCTTAGCCCTGTGCATCCCTCATTTGGGATTGCCTGTTAGTGAACATATCTCTTATTGTCACCATCCTAAACCTCTCTTGATTCTATTTGCTTCTGTAGTTACCATCCCATTTCCCTGTTCTATTGCATTTCATAGGATATTTACTTGGGAGGGATTAGGTTGATAAATTCATTTAAAAATCTAACCACCTTAATCTGAACTCTGTTTTGAGGGAGCAGGATGACTCCTTAGAAAAGCAGAAACAAATGTACTTGCTTCAGAGTAGACAGTCCTTAGTCTGGTGCTTACTTCTGTAGTCTTAGCAGGACTGTGGTTTCCTGGTCTTTGGAATAAATGTCTAATTCTCTGGCTTGTCGTGATATCAGAGCAGGGGATGGTACAGGGCATGTAAGGTACAGGGCACACAGCAGAAGATTAAAACATCCTTCCCGATGAGGGAAGGGATAATTAGGGTGTTCGGGATCAACATGTACAGCTGCTCTGTTTGAAATGGACGACCAACAAGGATCTACTGTGTAGCACAGGGAACTCTGCTCAATGCTCTGTGGCAGCCTGAAAGGGAGGGGAGTTTGGGGGAGAATGGATACAAGTATACGTATGGCTGAGCCCCTTTGCTCTTGAGAGAGTCAGTTCTTAGGCAGATTGATAAGAAGTCCAGGGGTCCCCAAGGGGAGAGGGGTCTGGAATTCTCAAGGAGGAAGAAAGGACAAACTTTTTTCCCTCTCCATTCCT
Organism: Bison bison bison; assembly: GCF_000754665.1. Taxonomy (NCBI): domain Eukaryota; kingdom Metazoa; phylum Chordata; class Mammalia; order Artiodactyla; family Bovidae; genus Bison; species Bison bison. Next base: position 1,701,619 of record NW_011494680.1, read on the forward strand.
TAGGATTATATAACAATAATGTATCCTGCTTGAGGACGATCTCTGGAAAAAAACCTTCTGGCTAATCCTGTTATCTTAAAATGTAAATTATGGGGGTGGGTCTAGTGAGGTCTTTACAACCTTCAGACATTCTTTTGATTCACTGTAATAACTAATTAGAGAGCATATAATTCCATGGCTAACACTAGCAAGGGGGTACTCTTTCTGCCTCCTTCTGATGCCTATGTCAGAAGCTTGCTCTATCTCCTTTATACTTTAATAAAACTTTATTACACAGAAGCTGTGAGCCATCAAGCCTCGTCTCTGGCCCTGAATTGAATTCTCCTCCCCCGGAGGCCAAGAATCCCGGCGTCTTTTCATGTATCAGCAACAACCTTTCACTCTCCACCTGAAACTATCACAACATTGTTAATCAGCTATACTCCAGTATAAAATAAAAAGTTAAAAGAAATATAAAAGATCCTTCCTTAGCCATTTCCATGCACACCAGAGCGAAGTCTCTTCTTAGTTCCAAGTTTTATACCTTTGAATTTTTAAATGATGTAAACAAGTCCTGAAAGGTATGAGATCGGTAGAGTCAGTTGCCATTGGCAAATGCTGACTGTTGGGTCTGCTAAAGAGACTCTGAGGCCATCACGTAAGATCAGGATGGGTCAAGGAGTCCCACGTGCCAAGATGTGAAACAGCTGCCTCTCCAGAGCGCCCTCCCCAAGAGTGCTGGCGTTCAGAGGGATTGGTTGTGCAGGAAGCTCGGAGACTCCATCTACGAGCTCTGAGTGACAGCTGGGTGTGTGTTTCCTCAGCGAGGATCATGAGGACTCAGTGATCACAGCTAAAGGAACAGGGAGGACTCTCGGGCAAACAAAGCTTAATTTGTCATAGCTGTCAGAATGATCGTGTCACACTGGCTGCCCTCTGGAAAACTTTGTGGAGGTAAGCTCCCTGAGTTAATAACCTTTGTGACAGTTTCCTTGCATTTGGAGTCTCAAAACATGTTTAATAAAAAAAGAAAGAAATCTCTCTAGCATAATTCCACAGTGATCAGAGAACAGACTGTATGATTTTAGTGCCTTTAGACCGTGACATTTTTGCACCTTGTTTTATGTCCCTGGATATGTTCCAGTGTCTCCTAGTTTATAGTCTATGGGAACTTGAATAGAATTTGCATCCTACTGTTAGGTGAAGATTGTATAAATCTTAATTGTGTTGAATTGGTTCACAGTGCTTTTCAGATCTACTGGATCCTCCTACTTCTCTGTATATTCATTCTATTAATTTTTGAGAGTTTAATATTGAACTCCAACTAAAAACTTAATTTATCTACTTAAATATTGTAATATATAGTGGAACTATATATTATTGTTATATATAGTTATATAAAGAGGACAGAATGCCAAAGAATTGATGCCTTTGAACTGTGGTGCTGGAGAAGACTCCTGAAAGTCCCTTGGACAGCAAGGAGATCAAACCAGTCAATCTTAAGGGAAATCAACCCTGAATAGTCACTGGAAGGACAGATGCTGAAGCTGAAGCTCCAGTATTTTGGTCATCTGATGCTAACAGACGACTCATTGAAAAAGTCCCTGATGCTGGGAAAGATTGAGGGCAGAAGGGGAAGAGGGCGTCAGAGGATGAGACGGCTGAACGGCATCACTGATGCAACGAGCATGAACTTGGGCAAACTCCGGGAGATGGTGAGGGACAGGGAGGCCTGGCGTGCTGCAGTCCATTGGGTCGCAAAGAGTCGGACATGACCGGGGAACTGAACAACAACATAATATAGTAGTTATATGTAACTATTGTTCTGTATTTTCCAAGTCTCTGGTAAATGTGTTATCATATTTTCATAATTTAAAAAATTAAAAGAGGGGAAAAAAACGAAATCTGGCAATAACTGCAAATAAACCCAGGAACCTGTGTCTGAGGCCGCTTTGGCTGCTGTGTCATAGCCCAAGAGGCCTGGCAAACAGACCCTCTCACCTTTGTGTTCAGGGCCTTCCTTGGAGACTTTTCAGTACTTGGTGTATGCACAGGGCATTTATTCAATATTTGGCCTAGGTGAGACTGTTTAGACAAGATAAACTTTCTCATTATTTTGTTGAGCAACCAGGTGGAAAACATGATAGCAATCGAACAAGAGTGAAATCAGGGTCATAAAATAAGTGGAGTCCACCTCGAATTAGGGCTATTCCAGTACAGACAGGAACAGCTAGGGCATCCAAGAGCAGTGATTGAGCACTCACTGTCTCCTGGGTCTTGCATTGCTTTGGAAGGTGTAAAGATGAGTAAACCACTCTGTCCAGCCTCAAGCAGCTTAGCATAGCAGATGGGGGCTAACCCACAAGAGGTGATGGTGATAAGGACTTTGCTGTGCTCTGGCTGGAGGGAGATGGAGGATTTTTAAAGGAACAGAGGTGTTAGGGCCTTTGGCTGGGCTGTGTCAAGTGTTTCACTTTTCTCTATTTACATGTAAATTTATAGCTGAGCTTTTTAGAAAAGAAGCTCCAAGTATTCCACAATATTGGGGCCCACAGCCATATTCCTGGGTTGTTAAAAACCAAACCAGACAGCCAACCACCACCACCACCAGCCGACCCCAGATCTGTTGTCTCAGGGTACTCCAGAAGGCTGGGAGTGGGCGGTAATGGAGCCTTAGCTTAACTGTGTTTGGCTTTGAGGAACCCTGAGTCTTACTCTGTCAGCAGGAGGGCCTGGGCAGGCAGGATGTATTGTTGGAGGTTGATAGGGACGAGAGTAGTGCTGAAATGGTTTGAGCTGTGGAGAGACAGACGCTGGTAGACCGGGGGGCTTTGGGCATGAAGTGCACAGGATGGAGCCAGGGACATCTTGGGACACAGATGGGGTGAGTGAGGGATGGGGTGGAGGTGACCAGGACTTGAGACCAGATGCCTGGTGAGGTTCAAAGGAAAAGCAGAGTTATGAGCGGGGTCATGTCCACTACCTGGAACAGGCTCTGACCTGCACAGGTTGTCTACCTGTTGTGTAGACAGCCTTGATTTCATATGTGCCTTTGGTAAGCTCAGTGGTAAAGACAGCCTGCCCATGCAGGAGATGTAGAAGACGTGGGTTCGATCCCTGCATCGGGAAGACCCCCCGTGGAGGAGGAAATGGCAACCCACTCCACTATTCTTGCCTGGAAAAGTCCATGGACAGAGGAGCCTGGCGGGCTATAGTCCATGGGGTTGCAAAGAGTTGGGCACGACTGAGTGACTGAGCATGCATGTATTTGATGTCCAAAAGGTCTCCCCTGTTGTGAAATCGGTGTGTTTGCTGGCTCTGAAAGTAAAGGACATTTTGTGTCAGGAGATTCACGGGTCAAGGTAGTGACCGTTGGCCTGTGCTGTCCTCCCGGCCCCCAGCTGAGGCAGCTCGCCTGGAATCGGAGTCCAAAAGAGCCAGCCTGTCCCATCCCCTGGCTTCCTTGCTTTTGACCTCAGTGCCAGTGTGTGAGGTGCTTTAGGCTCAAAAGCAAAGCCTCGGGGTGCTGGCTGATGAGATGTCTGGTGCCACCACCATCGGTCACTATTTGCCTTTTCTTATACAAATGGATCTTTGGCTGCAGGTGTGGTTGGCAGCTTATCTAGGTGATAATGTTGTGTGAAATTGTGTATTTAAGAGCACAGTGGTGAGTGGCAGGACGCTGCAGCCTACCAGGCAGGATCCAAAGTGCCATGTCTAGAAGTTTCCAGAAGGATGGAAGCAATGAGAAGCAGTATCTGCTAACTTGGGTTGTACCTTTACACGTTGGCAATAGCAGAGCCCACTGCTGTTTTGGGGAGGTGGGGTACGGGTTTTGTGCTAAGTGCTTTACGTGCATTATTTTGTCTACTTCTTACAACTGCCCTGTAAATAAGTCCTGCTTTACAGATGAGAGTGAGAAGGCCTGTTGGGCTCGGTAGCTTGCTCCAGGTCACATGGCCAGTGAGTGGTGTTGCTAGAATTGGAACCCAGATGTTTCTGACCCCAAAGCCTGTGCACTAGACGAGCATATCTCAAATGTGAAAGTACCTATGAATTACCAAGAGTCTTGGTGGGATGCAGGCTGTGATGTAGAGGTCTGGAGTGGGCAGCTCCCAGGTCTTGCTGCTGGGCTATGGGTCCCCTTGTATAGCAAGTGTCTACACCACCTGGTATGTGGCTGGATTTCCTTGATTCTCACTTCCACTATTTGTAACCCAAGGACATCAAGTCTTGTTTGCTCCTCCTTCCTTAGAATTGCAGAAAGAAATCATGTAAATCTTTGAAAATCAAAATAATGAAAAATATCAGTGGCATCCTTTGTCCTCTTTTTTCTTCCAGTCTTTTCTCCTCCTCGTCCTCCAGGTCTGTGCTCTGCTCATCTTCCAGCTCCACGTCACCTTTCATCCCCGTGTGAATGACACCATCTCTCTAAGGGGGGCCTGCTTGTCTGTCTGTGTCTCTGTTGATGGATGGCGTAATGTGTGGAATACGTTTTTTAAAAGCTCACAGTTAAAATGAAGACTTACCGATGCTCGCAGAGGGAATTTTAGTTGTTCAGATGATTCACTAAGGGAAACCCTTCATTCTTCCAGGGTGCAGGGGAGACCTTGCACTGCGCTGTCGGAGAAGAGAGCATCTCTTAGGGCAGGCTCTCTGTGGGTTGGGATGGAAACAGTGCCCGCCCAACCTCCATCAGGACAGGAGGCTACGTAACGCTGTAGCTACTGTGTCTGTCTCAGCGACTGGGAGTGTAGGTACTTGGGGTCTGTTTTGGGGAGGAGTTTACACAAAATACAGCTGTGGTGTAGCTCAGTGGTCAGATCTTGGGTGTCAGAGTCAGGTATCCTGAGAGCTCAGTACCCAGCTTGAGCATTTCTTAGCTGTGTCACTTTAAATGACCTAGTTGCCCTGAGACTCAGTTTCTTCATCTGTCAAATGGGCATGATAATAGTACCTCCTCACGGGGTTGCTGGAGGAACAAAAATAAATTAGCATATATATAAAGCTTACACCTTGACCTGGCTCTTGAGCATTCCATGTATGTTAGCTCCCCATTGCCCTCTTTGCCTCGTGGACTATCTTGGTGGATAAAACTTTCCTGTAGATAGTCCAGGATGACACAAAATCTACGCGTGTTTCTTCCAGAGGGTGCCATGGCGTGATGGGGCATGAAGTACAGACTTTGGAGCTGGACGCTGTTTGGATTTGAATCCTAGCTTGACCCACACACAGAAGCTTTCTCTTAGCCTCAGTTTCCTCACCTTTAAAAATGGGATGGGTGGGTAACTTAACACTTGTTTCAGAGGGTTGCCATAAGCGAGGGTTAGACGAAATTATATCAGGTGCTTCTTGCAGTTTCTGTCCCAATGTAGGCATACGGTCTTAGAAATCTATTGGGCAACTAACAGAATGCCTATAACTTTGATGTTCTGTAAATTTTTTTTGTCAGTGGGGAAAGAACCCCCATTGGGGTTGATTGCCTTTGCCATCGGCATCCCCAAATAAATAAATAATCCCCAAATAAATTCCTGGTGCAGGACAGTGGACTTGAAGGTGAGTGAGCCCTGTCTTCTCCAGGTTCTGCTATCAGTGTCTTCTTCCCTTTTCTGGAGCACCTCTTGTGGGGGCTTGTGGGCGTGGAGGCAGGGCTCCCACTGGGCTCACCTATGGCCCATGTTCTTAGGTGAGCTGTGGGAGCCCTCCTGCTAATCAGGGTCATAAATGCCAGCCCAGGGCTGGCTGAGCATCCTGAAGCTGATTTGTGTCACTGGATTTAGAGTCCTGTGGTGGTGGTTTAATGGGAAGAGATAATTGGTACAGCGTTCTGGGGAGCACGATCGGGGAGTGAGAAGACGGGGGTGGGAGGCTGGTGGAGCTCAGGCTTGCTCCTGCGATGGGAAACATGCCTCCTCCCCCGCCAGGTGTTTAGCCTCTGCTCCTTCTAGTGGCCTCTTACGCACCTTGCATCACAGCTAGTATTCTATCCATTGGGTAGTTCTGTGTGAAGCAAATGGTGATTTTTTTTTTTTCCCCTGCTTGAATGCAGCCCACATGGCTTCCCAGTGCTTCTTTCCCTGGGTCCCTGTGGCCTGACGAAGTTCACATACTCAGGCTGGTCTCTCACCTCCCTACCTGACCCACTGGGTGGTCCCTGAGGGACCCAGAGCGCTGCTTGGGCTCTGACCCCATCCTGTCCCCTCCGTGACTTCTTCCCGGTCCCAGGTCCCTTTTCCTCGTCTGCCGCTCTGTTGTGGAGGAGGAGTTGAAGTTGGGGATTTGGTACCTGACAGCCCCATTTTGAATCCTGGCCCTAACACATTCTCCGCTTGTGATGCTGAGTAAGTGATACGACCTCTGTGAGGCTCAGTCTCCTCCTTTATCAAGTCTGCCTTGTGGGGTTGTGCGGAAGCGGAAGTGTTGAGTGCTCAGTGCATGCAGTGGCGCTCAGAAGTGTTAGCTCATGCAGTGATTGGCCTCCAACCTCTCCCTGATCTCCAAGTCTCATCCTTTGAGCACTCACTTAAATAGCCTAATGGAGCAGCCAGTTCTAGATAGCTTACGAGGACTCCGGGTCTTCAGACAGCCCCAAGGCAACACGAAGACCCTGTCAGAGATGCCAGGGAGCCAGAGATGATAAATACAGCCTTGGGTATTCTTTGGAGAACTGGGTGGTAGCTTCTTGAAGCCCTGCAAGGTTTTCTCTGCACCAGCTTTGACCTGGCAAACAGAAATGTGGGGAGGACACCAGGGATGGAGCAGCACCCTGTGACAGGCTCACTTCCCACCCGGCTGTGCAGGCTGACCAGGGGCTGCGAGCAGACCGCTGGCTCATCAGCCGCAGTAACCAGGAGATGCCTCGGGAGACCTTTCTTAGCGCCAGCCCCTGTGATGGTCACCGTGGAGATGCCATCCCTCCTTCCTTTCTCTCTTGTCTGCTGGAACAGAGGCTGGGGCCATGCCCAAAGGAAGAAACCTGCAACTGGATATCCCGGACAGAGCTTGCAGGACACTCTGATCTGGTCTCACTGAGCTTTGGTCATTTCTAACCACCCTGTCCTGTGATCGGGTACATTTCATCACCTCTTTTTTTAAGGGCAGGTGGTGTGCCTCCCAACAGACACTGCCTCAGGGAATGGAATCCCACTAGATCCCCATCTCCACCTATGAACTTCTGCTCAGTGGCTGAGGTTGCTCATTTCTGGACTTCAGGCTTCTCAGGGTCCTTTTGCCTGGGTCTGCTTGGACCATGGGATTGTTTTCTAGCTCAAGCATCATGGCAGAAAAGGCAGCTGAAAAGCTGTCTGTGGGCTGGACCAACCCAGTGCTGTGCATGTAGAATGTTCTCTGGGAAAGAACCCACAAAACGTTAGAAATGCTCCATGTGATGAGAAATTACTCTACTCCTGGGAGATTCACGCACCTTAACTTCCTCTCCCACAGCCCTTCTGATTGGCGGTGGTTTTGTTTTTGTCTGATCCCTTCATCCGTTCTCATCTTTATCATCCTTGTCTGCACAGTGTTGTGCTTAAGACACCTGGCCCTGGAGTAGTCACACTTAGGCTTGAATCTCAGCCTCCCCCTTCCTGTTCTCATCAGACTCTGCACAGTATCCTACATGTAGTGGGTGCTCATTTTGCTTACATCGAAGGTGCAGACTGTGGAAAATTGACCCTATAAGCCTCCTGGAAGGTGTGAGGGGCCCTGGGGACGTCGCCTGCATGTAATCCTGTCATCTGGATTTCTTAGATGGATACCCTGCTGTGTATGAGGGTTTGCTCATGAAAATGGATGTGTAGCCTTCCTGTTCTGCAGCAGT
>NW_011494680.1:1709516-1735991 GCF_000754665.1 Bison bison bison
TCTGCAGCAGTGCCAGGGAGTCTGTTCATCAAGAAATTAAAAAAAAAAAAAAAGAAACTCAATGTGTTTAAAGAAGACAGCATTGCCACATTTGCAGCTGGGGCATTTGAGTGCCTTTCACAGTGGTTCTCAAAGCTGCGTGTGTGTGTGTATTCAGGGCGTGGGGTCCCTTGACTGGCCCTCTCTCTCAGAGCAAAGACTGGGCTGTCTCTGGGGGTAGAGTTTGCCTCGCAAGCAGATGGTCTGCACCAGCTGAACTTGGCCATGAAAGCCGCCTGTGTTGGGGAACTAAAAGTCTGTGTCTGAAAGTACCGATCTATCTCAAGTTTGGGGTTTTATGACTAGCCTTGAGTTCTCCACCGCACGCTCTTTTCCCTGGACTAGACCTCCTGCCTGTAAGAATGAGTCAGAATTATTGTGATAGGTTCAATTGCAAAGATTTGAAGGATCCTACCCCTTGACAAGAAACTCTTGCCCTGGTGGAGCTATCTGCATGGTTTATCTTCTGTGTTCCCTAACTAGAATCTTAAAAGGCCCACTTTGCAGGCAAGCATGCTGAGGTTCAGAAAAAAATCCTTCCCAGGGTGCCATACCTAGCGGGAGGCAGAACCAGGACGTGAGCCTGATTCTTCCCAACAAAGAGGACAACCACTCATACGTGTCTTCTCATTCACTCTTCTTTCTGGCTCCCAAGTCCTGCTCAGAAAGCCATTCCTTCCCCCGGCCCCCTGAAAAGGCATGATTTGCATATTTGGATCTGAAACACGCACACCCAAACTCCCGACAGACTGGGGGCCTCACGCTATTCCAGCCACTGAGGTCTGTAGCAGGGGACATGTGGCCACGTCGTCCATAGCATTCATCTGTGAAACAAGTACAGTGAACTGAGAGCATCAGGAAATTGCCAGGCATTTGCCAGACATCTGTCATTTGTCATGTGGTGGGAAGGGAACAGCTTTGTGTAGGGGCTCATTCATTCTCGTGCCCACACCTCCCCGCGCTGGGCGCTTTGAGTCAGTCTCCAATCCCCTCCCGCCATCTGCTGGTTGGTCTCCGTTTATCTGGACAGACATTTATTTCAGCGCCATCGACACACCTGGCATGATACAGGGCTGTTTGGCCTTGTCAGTGGCACCTGAGACTCAGCCAAACCAAACCACCGCCTCTTGATTTCCATGTCTGTTCATGGAACTCCCAGTGGAGGTTGTCTGGACCGCAGACGTCAGACTTGTTTTGATTCCCGGTCCTGCCTTGCTCACTCTCTCCCCGCTCTCAAGGTGAACAGGTGCGGCTGCCTGAAACCCTCTCATGCCCGTCCCTTTCTTTCTCTCTGTCATATCGCCCCCTGAGTCTGCCTTCGGTCCCCTCCTCTCTGAACTGTGGTCCCTGCCTCTCATCAACCCTCCTGGACAGACTGGTCACCACCCCGCCCTGCTCAGGAAGATGGCGGTCCCTTGGCGTCTGAACACAGCCTGTGGGTTTGAAGCTCCTCTGTAGCTCATGTTAAAGCTGTGTGTGCGGGCTCCTGTCCCCTCCCATTCAGGGATCCGGTCCTTGGGAGAAGGACTGCCTTGTTCCTCTTTTGTCTTTCCAGGTCTTTGCACACCAGGAGCCTTCTCAGATCCATGCATGAGCGCTGACTAGCATGTTTAAATGCAGCCTTGGAGGAAATCTCTCCCCTTTGTTTTAAGCTGGTTTAACCTGCAGTTAACAATTCCCCTAGGGAAGCAATGGCTCATGGCCTTTTTTGATTTAATTTGGCTGTGCTGGGTTTTAGTTTCAGCACATGGGATCTTCATTGCAGTGTGCAGGCTCTAGCTCCCTGACTGGGAATCGAACCTGGGCCCCTGTGTTGGGAGCACAGAGTCTTAAGCACCGGACCACTAGGGAAATCCCATGGTTGCTAGCTTTGATGAGCGGACAAGAGAGGCGGCATTTTTTTCCTATGTTCTCAGGGAAGAGCAAGATGGCAACATATTTTAGAAGGTGTTTCTGTGTTTTAGACGTTCTTTATTTTTTAAAGCCAAATGGTTAAATTGGATGGTCTATATTATAAACTTCACTCTTTTTGGCCAATTTGTTAATTCAACAGAAATTCACTATGCAGATGAGTGGTTTGGGGAGAAGGTCAGGGCACCAAACTATTTTGATCTCTGGATTTATTTATGTTGGGGGAAAAAGAAAATATGGTGTTCACATTGTATTTCCTAATAATTTTAGTCTTTCAGTATTTGCCACCTGTGAAGTTGATGGATCAGCACCTTAGTGGAAATTATCTGGGGGAAATATGACAAATTGAATACATACGCACGAACTCAAATACACGCAGTTCAGTCCCCTGTGTTCTTCGTAAGAAGGAAAGTATTTGTGTGAGTTCTGATGACAACAAATGAAGTTAAACGCTTTCAGTAGGGTAAGCACACCCTGTGACAGCTACACTGAGTAGTGTGGGGATTCTCTTGTTAGTGGAATCCTTTGGATGAAACCCGCCTCTGATTAGATGTCACTGGACTGTTTCCTCTAATCCCCAGGACTTCATTCAGCTCCTGAAAGGGCCAATAAAGGCAAGTAGGTCAGCTTGTTCTTACTCTTGTACAGGGGTGCAGTTGTCTGCACTCTGACCTTACTGTAGCCCCCTCTCCTTATTCTCTGGCTACTCCAATCAGCGAGGGTCTTTTGAACTGAGAGACTCAGGCCAGCTCATGGTAGCACATCACCCAAGAGAAACAAAACCCAACTAAATCCTGAACCCTGCGGGTCAATGCCAAGCGCCCCCTTGAGAATCCTCCTGTGTCTCCACGGGTTAAGGAGGATTCTCTGGGAAAAGCAATGGGGATTAGATGATGAGAGGTCACTGCTTCTCTGTGACCAAAAGATAATGCTGCCATGCTGGCCACGTTCCCGCCCCCAGGACTGCCTCCCAGCTCTGGTGTAGAGCATCTTGCCCTCCCTTCCTGGGGCCTATCCTTCAGCCATGAGATCATGACTGGCGAGAACACGGCCCCGCCATCAAGGGTGCCTCAAACAAAACCTAAGGCCATTAAATTTTTAATTAAACTATTTCACTGTTGGGGATATTGTGACTCATGTTGAAAATGAATCACCTACCTTTTTATCTAGCTCTTAAAAAATAGATCCCTGGTTAAACATTTAAGGGTCAGAGTCATGGTGATGGCAGTGGTGCCTGTGTTTTCTTTCCTCATGGGTTTGGGTGTGGAACGGGAAGAAAGGGGCTGGTTTGAAAGGAGGTGGTTTGTGAGGAGTTTCCTTTCTGGTGAAGGGATTCCAGGTGATCAGGGTGGCTGTGCTTTTCCTGCTTACTTTTCTTTTGCTTTCTCTTGTCTTGGTTCTCCGGAGGGATGCCAGGAAAGGGCTGGAATGTGGGCGAGGACGGCCTTTGAACTAGACCGCTGAGCTCAGTAGGAGAAACCGTATTCCCTGTCCGGTCATTCTAGACGGTGTTTCATTTGCCCTATCAGCGCTCGGTGAGGCATCGAAATCCCATTGTTCTGCTTTTTAATTTAATTTTGCACTCGGGCAGAGAAGAGATGTTTGGAGATTCTCAGAGTGTTATTGCTGTGTGCACAAGGCTGCCGTTCCTGCCGCTGAAATGTCTGTCCTCGCAGGGGTCTGGCCCTGGCATTATTACTCTGCTATAAAACTGGCTGACTTAATTAGTTTCAGTGAGAGTAAAAAATGAAAATGAAAGTGCTAGTTGCTCACTCATGTTCGACTCTTTGTGACCCCATGGACTGTGGCCTCTGTCCATGGGATTTACCAGGCAAGAAGACTGGAGTGGGTAGCCATTCTCTTCTCCAGGGGAATCTTCTCAACCCGGGAATCACTGGGTCTCCCATGTTACAGGTACATTCTTTACCATCTGAGCCACCAGGGAAGCCCTTATTAAGCTTTAGGTGACTCCTAAGAAGCTTTTCATCCTGTTCTACATGATGGGAATTTTTGGGGAAGAAATTGAGGGCCTCAAAAGTGAAGGCGTGTGGTTGACATTGGGTTTTACGATGGTATAAGATCAACTATGAAATATTTTGAGCTTCCATTGCCCGCCAAGATCTTGTTAGGCACCCTTGGGAGTTGGAGTTGGTCTGACGACCTCTCAAGCGCCTTATCTAGACGAGTTGAGCAGAAGCTCTCCATTTTCTGACTGCCCCATGCCATTTTCCCAAAGACAAACTTCAAACTTTGCATATCAAGCCCTAACTCGTAAGTTTCTTTGCCTCTGATGGAGATGATAAGCAGCGATAAAGTTGAAGCAGTGGAAAGCAAAGAAATCTGCTGTGGTTTGTGTACTGTTTTTCTCTGGCCTGCAGTTGATGGCTCTTCGGGGAGAAATGTCCGCCAGGGTAACAGAGCGTTAGTGGTGTGCTAGGAGCAAAGCAGACATATGTTTCCTGCATTATAGGAATGCTGGGCCACATGACCAAGGATCCCTTCCAGTTCCAAGAGTCTAAACTCTGTGGTATGTGTGTGCATGCTGAGTTGCTTCAGTTGTGTTTGACTCTTTGAAACCCTAATGGACCATATTCTGCCAGGCTCCTCTGTCCATGAGATTCTACAGGCAAGAATACTAGAGTGGGTTGCCAGGCCTTCCTCCAGGGATCCTTCCCAATCCAGGGGTCAAACCAGTGTCTCCTACGTCTGCTGTATTGGCAGGCGGGCGGGTTCTTGACCACTAGTGCCACCTGGGAAGTCCAAGTATTTAACCAGCTAGAGATGTCACAAAAGTCTTTTGAAACAAGTTGGAAAAGATAAACCAAGTCTATTTTGTATGAATATGTTTGCATTTCCATTGGCTTTAATGACATCTGTTACCCTACTCTATTCCTCAAGTGATTTTTTCCTTCCCAACTTCGCAGCTTCTTTTTTGTCCAACATATTTTGTTTTTAACTTTTTATTTTATTTTGGAGTAGCCAATTAACAATGTTGTGATAATTTCAGATGAACAAGGCTAAGGGACTTGGCTATATATATATACGTGTATCCATTCTCTCCCAAACTCCCCTCCCATCCAGGCTGCCACATAACACTGAGGAGGGCTCCAGGTGCTGTACAGTAGGACCTTGTTGGTTATCCATTTTAAATAGAGCAATGTGTCCACGTCCAGCCCAAACTCCCCACCTTCCCTTTCCTCCCATCGTTTCCCCTTGATTCAGCAGGTGTCTTCTGAGTATTGCTCATGCTGAGCGCTGTGCAGCGGACAGGAGCCCCGCCTGCGGGAAGTTTATTCTTGGTGGAGGAGACGGAGTAAAGAAACAATGGCAGGATGATGTGTGACAAGATGTGATGGACACAGAGATCAAGCAAGAGGGAGCCCCTTGCAGGCAGAGCTCCAGGAACGCTGCTCAGTCCTGGCGACACCCAAACAGGGTCACATGGAGGCACAGAGTCCCAGCGTGTACCAAGATGAGAGACAAGGGTTTAGGGAGGCCGAGATGTTTGGAAGCTGCTAGGATGCCTGTTGTCTGGAGTGCGTGTGTTGGCACTTTGTGCGGATTGGTTTTTTTTTTCCCAAAGATTCTCAGGTGCCAGTTTAAAAGAACATTCACAGCTATCCGCCTTTTTGTCTGTTGACTCGAATGGATGTCAACTCTATGTGATGCAGGTGAAATCCTCCTCCCGTGAATACTAATTACCTCTGATACTGAGTACAAGGAAATTTGCCATCAACCATCTTAGCAAACATCTGTCCAAACCATTTGGAGCAGAGCACAGCATCTTTACATTTTCCAGCCGTCACAGCCCTGAATGTTGTAAATCCGTTGTTGTGGAATGACTTTGAGGGTGTGCGGAAGTCCTTGTTAAGCCTGAGATGACTTCACATCTGTTCCCTTTTATGTTGGTTCTTAGAACCAGATCTCAGCCTGCTTGTTGTTAGTTCATGCTTTGGGGGGTGGTTTTCTTTTCCTTCTTTTTCCCTTGTGTATGGGGAAGCCCCTTCTTCTTGGCCTTGTGTTTGTGGTGCTGAGGGTGAACGGGCTCCTGACTTCTGGAGACTCCTGGAGAACCAGGGTCATCAACCACAGAGCTGATCTAGGGAAGGATGGGCAGGAAACCCTGTACTTGGTGTCCCCTTGGGAATGAAAGGAGTGACCATGGGCTCCTGCCCCTCCTTGCCGCCCTTCTGCCTGGTCACGACGCGTACAAGGCAGGTGTGGTTTCTGCAGGGCCACCACGTCTGCTTTGCCAGCTGCCCAAGCATTTGTTTTGTCAACTGCAGATCACGTAGGAAAAACTTGGCCTTCATCCTCTGTCCCGTTGACATCATCTTTGGAAATCTGTCTTATGATAATGTGGAAAGATGCAGCAGCGGCTTCCTCTCCACCTGAGCGAAGGCCAGAAACGTGGTGAAGCAGAGGAGTGTGTTTTAAGTACTTGTCCATTTGCTTGTGAAAAATTGATCCAGCTGGGGGATGGCGACTGGTTCTCTTCAGCTCCTGCTGAGCAGCCTGGGCGGCAGCCTGGTGGGAGAATGGGGGGTGGTTTACTTAGAGAAGTGGTGAGTGTGATGGAAGGTGCATGGACTTTGGACACGCAGGACCTGATCTGCAGGCCGCCAGCTCCCTTGCATGGCTGTGTGACCTGCGGCAGGTTACTTACCCTCTCTGTGCACAGGCAGGTTGAGAATGTTTTGAGGGCGTGTTAGATACCAGTCCATCTGGAAGGAATACTTTCACACAATATTTTGTGCAAGACTGAGAAAATATGCATAGCACATGTAAAGAATCCCCCTTTCAAAAACAGAATTGGGGGCAGGGTGAAGGATAAGGGCTAGGCCACCTTTTGGAATACCTGCAGCTTCTGTGCCTCAGGTTCCTCATCCATGATGGGAATTGTCATGCCCAGCACATAATGTTGACATGAATATTAGAAATCTAGTACATTCATTGCCTAACACAAGATTGCTGACCCAAGCAAGAGTTGTAATCTGTGGTCGTAAATTTTGCTGTTTTTTTTTTTTTTTTTAAATCTCAGAAGTCTCTAAAGTTTGGGTGTGCTCTGGTTTTGAGTGGTATAGTTGGTAAGTGGATTCTTGGAGGGTGCCCAGGGCCTTGGGGTGGAGATCGGTGTCTGCTGAGACCCCCTCTATGTTCCCACCCCTTCCAGCCAGATATAGATCTCTTTTCTCCCTCGAAATATCTCACATTGAAATAGCATTTTGCTGCTTAAAAAAAATTTCTTTTTTGCAAATTTCTGGTTTGGGCAGGATCCCTTCTGAAGGACCAGATGGTTTTTCAAGGACCTTCTCACTTTCCCTCTGGTTTTCTCATTGCTGAAGAGTAGAACTGAATTTTAGGTCTTTTATCATTGGCCAGGAAAATGAAGGTAAATGGGTTAAGGGGGTTAATAGCCTTTAGATCTAAATATCTGCTCCCACCCAACCTGAATGGGGACTGTCCGGGACCCCGCTGGCCCTCTGGTGGGTACCTGTTCTTCAAATGGAGGAGAGAGGTGTGGGGTCCCTGCCTCTTGGTGGCAGCTTCTGGTTACCCAGTGACTCTGGGCTGCGTGGCAGCCACATCAGCACCTCTTCCAGGAGGGAAGAAGCCCTCACTGGATACCCAGGCTGCCTACAAAGCATCTTTTTGCCACCAGCATTCTGGGAAGGAATCCTGGAAAGAACGTTAAGCACAGACTTTTAAGTCCCGAGGTAGACAGAGAGCCTGCCCTCACCCTGAGCCGAGAGCCTTTCCAGCTGTGGGTCTCCTCCTTACATAATCCTGATTGGAAAGACATTAGGATTTGCTGCAGGCAGAGAGCCGATGAAATGCTAGTCCTTAGGTGTGGATTTATGCCAGTTAATCTGATTGTTTGCTAATCAATCCCTGTTTTCCTAAAGGAGCTCAGAATCTGAAATGAAAAAGCAATCAAGATTTCAACAGCTCAATGCCTTATTGCTCAAGGAGTGAATTGAGAAAGAATTTAATTCTCTCTTGGATATTATCATTAGTAGCAATCACTTCAGACTCAGAAAGGGAGTGTGTTAGAGGATGAGGGGTCGGGGGTGGGTGCTTACTGGATCCAGTTATTCCATCTTCTTCCTTTCCAGTTCCCCTATTCCATCATAAGATTAATACCTGTGATGAGCAGGTGCCCATTTGTGTATTTATCTAACGCTTCCATGAGACCTTCCCAGGTGGCATTAGTGGTAAAGAACCTGCCTGCCAATGCAGAAGACATAAGAGACATGGGTTCGATCCCTGGGTCAGGAAGATCGTCTGGAGGAGGGCATGGCAACCCACTCCAGTATTCTTGCCTGGGGAATCTCATGAACAGAGGAGCCTGGCGGGCTATATAGTCCATAGGGTCGCAAAGAGTCAGACACGACTGAAGTGACTTAGCATGTATGCTCATGAAACCATGGATTCTTTCATGCAGGCATGGTCTTACTTGTTTTTATCCATCTACAACTCTGGCATGTGGGCAGGACGTCAGAACGAACAGCATATAGGTGGGCCAAGCCCACACAACAGAGCAACACCGATGGGGTGTTTTTACTGCCCGAGACCAAGCACACTTGTAGCAGTGGCAGCAGCAGCAACACAGACAGACCGAGAAGGCGCCTGAGCCCGTGTTCTTAAGCCCCACCAGCTTCCAGTCCACCCAGAGGCATGGGAACACCGCACTGTGTAGCTCACGGCCCTGGAATCACGTGTTGCAGACTCAAGCGCAGGACAGTGCAGAGCCTCTGACACAGCCACGGCAGAGTGTTGGCTTGTTCTTTGTACACCGAGCGTCTTCCCATTGGGTCTGGTTGATCTGTGCCCTGCACTTGCTGAGCATCTTCATATTGGGTCTGGTAGATCTGTGCCCGCATCTGTAAACGTGAAATTGCATTCCTGTTTTGGTTGGAGGCAGATGTGGCCCAGAGTCATGAAGACCTGATGTTGTCACCTCTGATGGTGGCAAAGGAGAAAGTGGTCCTGGGGAGGGACAGGGGACCCTGCCATTTCCAAGGGCCTGGGGGCCCGAGCAGGTTCATCCTGTGATCCTGAAGGACTCCTTCTAAGGCCACCAGACTGCTCTGGTTGGTGAAGGCATCATATTCCTGTGCTGGACTCAATTCCTCCTCCCAAACCATCCCCAGAGCAGAAACTCAGGCTGAGGTGAACTTGCTGAGATCCTTTGACATTTTTCATTTTCAATAATGGACAGATACACATAATATAACAATTTCCATGTTTATATTTTAAAATGCCATTTTTCAGTATATAGCTCACTGTGGTGGTTTTATTCACTAAACTTTTCAGCTCTTTGGGACCCCATGAACTGGTCCACGGGATTCTTCAGGCAAGAATGCTGAAGTGGGTTTCCATTTCCTTCTCCAGGGGATTTTCCCGACCCAGGGATCGAACTCGCATCTCTTGTGTTGGCAGCCAGATTCTTTACCACTGAACCACCAGGGAAGCCCTTACAGTTCAACAGTGTTAAGTATATTCACATTGTCTTGCAGCCAGTCTCTAGAACTTTCCTATCTTGCGCAATTGAAACTGTACGCGTTAGGTGACAGCTCCCCATCTTCCTCTTATCCTAGCCCCTGGCTCGTCCACATTCTGTTTTCATGATTGGATTGCTCTAGACACCTCCTTGCAAGCAGAATCAGGCAGTATTTGTCTTTTTGTGACTATTTCATTCAACAGAATGTCCTCAAGGTTCATCCACGCCATCGCCTGTGTCAGGATTTCCTTCCTTCTTAAGGTTTGACAACATCCTTTCGTAGAGCTCCTTTGAGTATGTATTTGTATGGCTTAAGAATGACTGATGGACTTGGGTGCCCTTTAGCTCATCCAGATTCTATTGCTCATTTTTTCTGAGGGCCCCCTGGGCCACTTCCTCTGCTTTTAAGAGGTGTTATGATTCATCTAAACCAAATACGACTGTTAACATTTGTTGAAAGGTTTTTCCAGTGCTTCACTTGGGCCTGGAAGCCACAGCTGCCATTCTGTTGAATACCTTTGAGTGATGTTACCGTTAAAAACTATTTTTTAGTTACACGGGGTACAGCGTTAGGGGTTCTACGTAGAACAGCCCCTACACTCGTGCTGACCGTATGCTTGGCCCTGTGTCTCATAGATGCTGTCTTGCCGAGTCCTCTCGGCAACCTGATACTGTTGCTTCTCTTTGTAGAGATGAAGACACTGAGGCTGGGAAAGGTGAGGACTGGTAGGGACTGGGGGAGCTGGGCTTTGAACCCAGGTCTGACTCTGGTGGTTGTGCCCTTGAACTGCTGTTCTTTAGGGGCCCTGGGCAAGAACTGGGCTTTCTATTAGAAACACAGGTGAAAGGTGAAACAAAATTACTAATTCGGTGCACAGAAGGGT
Organism: Bison bison bison; assembly: GCF_000754665.1. NCBI lineage: Eukaryota > Metazoa > Chordata > Mammalia > Artiodactyla > Bovidae > Bison > Bison bison. Next base: position 1,719,855 of record NW_011494680.1, read on the forward strand.
CGTGGGATGTGTGTATCAGAAATGACCAGGGATTAAGTAGGTTATTGCAGGCAGGCTTGAGAGCAGGCACTTCCTGAAGGAACATCTCATTTACTCATCTTTCATCACCGGCCAAGGTTTCATGAGAAACAGCCCTGCTATCAGAGAGCTTCCAATGGATTTGATTGACTTTATGTTACTTTGAAAATAGAAAAACCAGTAGCCAAGAACTTACCATTTTATCTGGGACCTCAGCCACTCACCCCTGACTTTTAAATTAATGAATTAATTACCATCTTAACCATTTAAAACATACAGCTCAGTAGTATTAAGAATATCTATATTGTTCTGCAGTAGATCTCCAGAACTTTTATTAACTTGCAAACTGAAACTCTATACCCATTAAAAATTCTCCATTCCCCCCCTGCCCCCAGTCCCTGGGGGACCATTGTCCTTATAACCACCATTCTCCTTCTCGATGAGCTTGACTATATTAGCTCCCTCATATATGTAGACTCATACAGTATTTGCCTTTTTGTGTCTGGCTTAACTCCACTTGATGGAATACCCTCAAGGTTCACCCATGTTTGTAGCGTGTCACTGGGTTTCTCTTTCCTTTTTTTAAGGCTGAGTTATATTCCATTGTGTGTAAGCACCACATCTTGTTTATCCGTCGTCCACAGGCAGATGTGCGTTGCTTCCACCTCTTCTACCATGCCTCTTTTCAACCTTTCTGTGCTTTGGTTTGCCTTGGGGTGAAGTTGCCCCACAAAGCTTGACCTTATTGTTGGCTCCCTCTCACACTTGGCCTCTCCCTCCAGCCTCCTCGTCTGGACCACCCTCATGTCTGTGATGCTGTGGTCCCTTGGACTCCTTAGAGGCCCCCAGACACGCCATGTCCCTTCTTGCTGCCTGGCCTCTTCTTGCCTTGTCTCTGTCTGGAATGCTCCTCGTCCCCAACCTTTTGGACCCTCCGGGTATCCTGCCTTAGCCTGTCTGTCCCCTTCTGTCTCAGCTTAGACAAGCTTGTCTTGACTTCGCAAATCTGGAACCTTACCACATTGTGTCATCCATTCCCATTTACCTGTCATTTTGTACCATGGCCTGGGAGCTATTTTTAGAGCAAAGACTGCTTTATTGACTCATCTTACTGTCGGTGCATGGCGGGTGTAGAATATTTATTAAGCACAGGAGGAGTGCCATCCTTTCAAATGCAGGAGTCTCCTCTTTTTCTCCCTCTGCCCCTTTCTCTTTGCCATGAAAATCCATGTCCCAAGTTGAAATTGAGCACTTTTAGGAATTCTCTGGCTGTCTAGTGGTTAGGAATCCACGCTTCCATTGCAGGGGGCACGGATTTGATCCCTGGTATGGGAACTAAGGTCCTACAAGGCGTGTGGCACAACAACAACAAAAAACAAAAAACCTGAGTACTTTTTTCTGGTAGAAGCACTGTGATGGGACGTGGTCAGGTTCAGTAGTACATGGTTTAGACATGGAATGCCTTCAGTTTGTCATCTACTCTGAGGACTTAATTACCATTCACCTCATTGTTTCTTTGGGGGTAAAGAAATCATGTCTGTTTCCAAAATGACTGAAGTATAAACAGTTTTCTGAAAAGTGCACTTATTTGGTAAGTTGAGGTCTGCTGTTGGTTGAGAAATCAGAGATGATTTTCCATCCCCATAATGAGGACAAAGATGAGTGGTCCTCTCTCCAACAGGTCCTCTCTCATGCCCCCAGAAGGGAGAGGAAAAGGGTGTTGCAAACTCATTCTTAGTTGAGTAATTCTTGAGAATTTAAAGTATGACTTTTTAAAAGCATAACATACGTGTTGGGCCATTGGTACTAGCCTCGGTTTAAACCAGGTTTCAGTAGTAGATGATTATCCCATTCTGTCCTCCACCCATCTGGTTGGGGCTATCCCTTTGCTGAGAGTGAATTTGTCTATTTTAGTTTGCCAAAAGACAAAACAGACGATGAGGGTGGCAGAGCTGGTAGTCCATGACTCAGATTCCATTCAGACCTCATTCCGTATTTCACTGGGGTAGAAATCAGACTTTAGGATGCCCACAACTCATTGCCAATGGGAATGGTGGCCGCTGGAGTTGTGCAGTGCACGACCTGTGCAGCCATATGTAGCAGCCTTCCTTGTTAATCTGGTAGTTTAGTATTGTCAGATGCCCTCATCTGTCCCTACCCTTGGGTTCACTCATGTCCATATCTGTCTGTCTCTCATAGACACACAGACACAGATGCACCAAGATGCACTCTTTCACCTTGAGGTCATTCAAATGTCATTGTTTTTCCTGTTTTCTCACTTGGGACCAAAAGATCCCTGATGCCGAGACTTCTACCTGAAAAGTCAGTTTCAGCTTTGTAATAACTGGTAATTGTGCTCCTAAAATAAACCAGCCTCTCCAGGGCCGGAAGCTGGTCTTTTCAGCTTGTGGACGCAGAGCCATGCTCGCCTAATGGCCGTGTGCCTGCGCTGCTTCCTGTAGCGCAGCACGGTCATCTGGAAATGCGGCTCTCGGGCCCATGATGGGGGAGGGCCAGCTCCTTTTCTGGAAGGAAACGAGCCTGCTCCTGCCAGTCCCACCACCCCTCGTCCTCCGCCTTCTGGTGGGGAGCCGCTCTCTGCCTTTGTCATCCCCCAGTTGTCACCACTGGTTTGGAGTGGCCGTCCCCGTCTCTGTGGGATGCTCACCAAACTGACGCCAATTCTTCCTGGAGCTAATTCCTGCCTCTGACTTTAGAGTTTGCTGATGAAGTACCATTAAGATGGTTTTCTAGGTTCTTCCCCAAAAGAATGCTGGGTTCCTGATTAACAACATTTGTGGGGGTACTTCCCTGGTGGTCCAGTGGCTGAGACTCCAAGCTCCCAGTGCAGGGGGTCCCTGTTCGATTCCTGGTCAGGGAGCTGGGTTCCCACGTGACACAGCTAAGAGTTCACATGCTGCAACTAAAAAAAATCCTGCAACGAAGAGCGAGATTCCACGGGCCACAGCTAAGACCGGTGCAGCCAAATAAGTTTAAAAAAAAAAGACTGGGTAATCCTGGGGAGCTGTGTGGCAGCCTTTTGGGGCGACCCTTGCTCATTGGTGCTGTCTTCGTATCACATCTATTCCAAGGAAAATCAGCCCTCAGTTGGGTGTTTGGTATTGAGGAGAGCACGATCTCTTTGTGCAAACCCTTTCCATTTTTTCCAGTTCTGCTTTTGGGATTCTTTATACGGCATCGAGCACACTGGACCAGATTCTTTGCTTCACACTTTTCTGACTCCTTCTTGTATGAAATGAGTTAAGCTTGCTTCAGGATGGTGGTCCTGGGTACCACTGCCCTTGCCCAGAGTGACTGATGAAAGATGCAGATGCTGTCCAAAGCCACCTGGGAAGTGGTGAGAGACACTTGGAGGTGGCCTTTTCATGTCGGTTGAATCTAGAAGCCTCCACTGCAGGCCGGGTTGCTCCTCCTAGCAGGACATGTGGGTGAGGTGTGGGGGTCCCCTTCAGTCAGACTTGCACCCACGTTTATGATAGCCATCCCCCCAGCTTACCCCATCCCCCTCTCCCAACCTGGGCTACATACATGTACCCTCCTGGGAATTGCCCAAGAATCCATGTGCATGGATCTAAAAAAAAATGCCCAGGGCCCTGGGAGAAGCCATCCTTAATGATGCTCTGCAGGGGTGACTACAGAGTCATATCCATGGTGACTTCCCCCGGGGTCCAGGGGTTAAGAGTCCACCTTCCAGTGCAGGGGTGCAGGTTTGATCCCTGGTTTGGGGAACTAAGGTCCCGCATGCTGTGAGGTGCAGCCAAAAATTTAAAAAAAGGAGGGAGGCACATCCTGGCGGGTTTGTGGGTACATGCACGCATGCGTGTGCGCTGTGTGTATAGCATGTGAACACAAAACACGTTGTTGTGTTTTTGCCATGTGCAACCTCCCAAATGGCTTAACAACACCACCAGAGTCCTTTGCGCTCTATGTAGGTGACAGTTATGAATCTGCAGGTAGCATTCAGTGGCTGGAATTAGAAACCAGCTCTGTCCTTAAGACCTGCGAGGAGCCACCTTCCATGGCTGCTCTTGTTTTGTTCAACCTCATGGAACAATGGCAGCCATTACCAAAGAAGCCCTTTGTTTGGGAAGGGAAAGGTTCTTCAAATAACCCCCTCTCTTCCTAATCCTGTGCTCACTTTACTCCACAGATTATGGGGTTTGGGGTGGGGGAAAGCTCCCTGCCCTCTTCCCCTGAGGGTGGAGCAGAGTAAGGTCTCTGGCCCTAGAGATATTTCAGCTGAGTCTAGGCGACTCAGGCAAGGGCTAGAAAAATAACGGTGACAAGCTAAAACTGGGTTACTCCTAAGGCCTCCTTCAGTTTGTAAATTCTGTGACTCCGAGATGCCAAAGGTCCTTTAGGAAGTGGCTTTAAGAAATCTTGGGGCTGACTGCTGAGAATACCATTTGGTAGGTCCCTTGTCCTCCTTTACACGTTGCCAAGTGATTGTTGTCATGGCAACAGAGCTGCTCCTGCAAAGGCTTTACTAACAGCATATGAGGGGATCTGGAGCTTCCTGAGATTGTTAGTAATTATCTTCTAAAAAAAAAAATGTACTCTGAATATTGCAAACGTTTTAATGGGCCCTCTTCCATCCTAATGGGGATTTTTGAGGTTCATTATCAGCCCCGTATCTTAAAACAAAAAGGCTTGATTCTTTGTTTTCCTTCCTTATTTTTCTTTTGTGTGTGTTCTTGCCTGGAAGAAGAGGCATTGAGTAGATGCTCAAATATTTCAGTTGAAAGGTTGGCAGAATAGCCAAACATTGATCTGAATATTCTTTATCATATTAGCATTTAGATATGCTCTTTCCCTTGCTGACATTGAACCTTAAACCAGGCAAGTCTCTCAGAGCTCACAGCTTGTGGATCTAGAAGTCCTGTTTTCTTTTATTTTCTTACCGGGGTGGGGCAGGGGGAGGGGGTGGGCGAGTGGATCCACAAGTGAGTCTTACTTGTAAAGAACCTCTTAGCGCCCTCTCCTGGGAGCTCAGATTGAGTCCAACTCTTCAGACTATGTTATTATCCAATTAAACTTTGTTTTTCTTTTTGTCTGCAAATATCTATTGAGTCAGAGATGGGTCATGCATCTTCCCCAACGCTGGGAATTCCATGGCGCCTCAGATATTGTCACTGGAGGCCAACTGTGAATGAGGGACAAAGGCCCAAGAAGTAGTAAGCCCATGTTGAGTCACCCAGGACAGCATTAAAAATGCACATATGTACCTGGGAGCAGGGAGGTGAGCTAGCGATTGTCTGGTCCCCTTATTCACTCCTTCCCTCCACTATTCCATCCTTAAATGCAAATTCAAGAGGCCTCTGAGCTGCTCGACCTCCGAAAGGCAGAAGAGAAAGATTACTCCATGCCCACTTTCCATACTGAGTTCTCTGCAGGCTTCTTAAGGTCCCAGGCATGGGGCAAGACCCAGGCCAGTGGGCACCCAGGCCACTTGGTGACCCCCTCTCAGCTTCCTTTGGCTCACTTTGCACTCAGACATTGTCGGGTGCTCCCAAGTCTCCTCTTTTCTCTGGATCCTGCATTGCCCTTTCTCTGCTGGCAGGAGGACATCTGGGAAGGGGTTGGGGAAGCTTCACCAGCAGGACCCTGTGCCAGCTGAAGTCCCCGAGTCCTACGGAGATAGAACATGGTGAGCAGTCACATTCTACACGGTCCTCCGAGTCCAGGACACAGGGGCCGCCTGCATTTCATCTGATCTGTAGGGTGGTGGCTTTCTCAGGAAACTGGGCAAATTAATTGCTTTTGGATCTGCATTCTACTTCTTGACCTTGAGACTCCATTGGGAAACTGGGTACTGAAACCAGTTTGTGCCCTTCGTAAGTGGGCTTCCCAGGTGGCTCAGTGGTGAGGAATCTGCCTGCCAGTGAAGGAGCCACAGGAGATGTGGGTTCAGTCCTAGGGTCAGGAAGATCCTCTGAGGATGAAATGGTAACCCACTCCAGTATTCTTGCCTGAAGTTCCTATGGACAGAGGAGCCTGGCGGGCTGCAGTCTGTGGAGCCGCAGAGTCAGATACGGCTGAGCGCTCACGCACCACCCTTTGTAAACAGGTGGAGGTTGGGAGGGAGGGCTGGCCAAGGACACCTTGGTTGTGCTGCTTTCTTGCCTGCCAGAGCTTTAGACCTGCTTTCTCGTTTTTGGCTGTAAGGGCCAGCCTCCTGCTAGCTATACCACGGTTAGAATTTCAGTTGCTGTTTGATCAGAAACCATCCAGTCATTCAGGAACCATTGGGAAAGGTACAACCTGATAGAAATCAAGGGGAAGAAGACACTAAGATGGTAATAAGTCCATTTGCATGATCTGAGATGAATTTGGCTGGGAAGTTAGCTGCAAAATGGAACTCTGCCTGGATTTTATGGAGCCACCAGTGGAGTCTCAGCCCAAATGGAACCACTTTTCCCTTAGAATCTTAAATCTTAGCTTCTCCTGACAGGTTCCTCGTTGGTGTGGAATAGAGTGGGGAGGAGGGAGATGGACTAAGAGAATTGGGAAGAAAGGGTGTTACAGGCTCAGTACTCAAAGCTGGGTGTGTCTGCCAGGTCCCACTTACGTTTGTTGAGCACCTACTATGTCCAAAGATGTGCACACATCCCATTATGTGCTGTTTTACAAGATGTCAGTGTTGAAAACCATGGGACACTGAGTTCAGCTAAGCAGGGACGGGCCGTTTCTGGGACACTGTCCTGCAGCGGCCCCTCCTGGGATGGATCAGTAGCTTAAAGGGTGATCTGTGGCCAGTAGGGAAGGGTCCCCTGCTTGACTAAGCAGTACCTCCATGCTGCAGGAAGCCGGCAGGGGGCGATGCGTGCTAAGACAGTCTGTGCCCACCTGATCCCAGGGCCTTGCGTGCTCACCAGCCCACCCATACACAGTCCAGCCAGGAAGTGGTGGCAGTGTGTTTTGAGTCTGGCTGATGACACAGATGTCTGGGTGGCAAGGTTGTTGTTTTCCTTCAGTCACAGAATGGGGATGGGGAGCAGAAAGCTACCTTCTCATCCACTAAATACATTGGTGCATATTCGCAACAGTGAGATGTTCTCAAGAACGGTTCTAACTATGGACTCAGCCCTGGATGAAAATCCTGAATTCTCCTGTGCCACTGTGGGCAAGTTGCTTAACTTCTCTGAGGCCCTTGGCCTCATCTGTAAAGTGAGGATAATAATTCCTATCTGACCATGATACCTACAGGAGGCGTATAATGAGATTTTAAAATTGAACACATTGTGCTTGCAAGTGCCTCTTAGATTGCCAACACTCAGTAGATGGTAGCTATTCTTAATAATTTGGAAAGCAGCAGAATTGCTTCCTGAGAGATGGTAAAGTCAGCACATTCTGGCGTGGTTCAGGGAGGTACAGAAGCCCCTTAAAGGAACAGAATAGTACTTAGGCCAGCAACACTCAAGAGAAACCTGATTCCAGATACTGGAGGTTTTCAGCAGTAGCAGTAGAGCCCGAGGGTGGCATCATGGACCTGCTTTCTGGGGTCTCATCCCTTTGGAGGAAGTGAGTGCCTCAGACTCTGGCTCTGACCCCTAAAACCATGAACTTCCCTCCTTTGCATCTAAATTCATCAAGTGACCCCCTGATTTACCTAAAAACTGCCTGAGAGATAACGCTCAGATCAGCAGCTGCAAGCATCTTATCTGCCTGACAGTTCAGCTTCATGAGCTAGGAAAATGATGTGTGGTTTTGCACATCAGCCCACATCTGCTTTGCTGGCACGAGCTGGTGTCCTCGGGTCCCTCCAGCCTGGCCCTGGTGGGAGCATCTTTCTGTGCCCGTACCCCAGAGGGAGACCCTGGCAGCAGGCGTGCATGGTGATAGATGTCGGGGAGCCAGAGGCATTTCCCAGTGACACCCCCGCCAGAGCTTTTCAACCAGGCTCCACTCCATCGGAGACGAAGGCGGGCAGAGTCCCCATCGGAATGCCTTCGCTCCTACTCTGGTTTTTCCTAGAAGTGTGAGCGTGTTCGTGTTGCTGTGTTCCCACATTACCAGTCTCGCTTTGCTTTTAAAACAGCAACAAAGGAAGCGGAATATCGGTCCTTGTGGCTGCCAGTACCGTGCCTGCCAGAATCTCGTGCTTGCTGGTCTCAAGCCGCCAGATGGTGGTGGGACTGTGTGTATTTTTTTTTTTTTTCTTTTTTTTCTTGTTTCCTCTGCTTTTTGAAAAATCGTGAAGTGGGAGAAGTTGGGAAAGGTGAGTTTGGCAGCTGACAAGTTTGCAGTATCTTCCACCCCACCCACACATGGGCACAAGGATGTCTTCCCAAAACGTGTTGCCAACCCTCCTTGGCCTTTATCGCATGCGCAGTATGGCATGTCCCGTGAACACCAACCTGGATTGTCCCACATATCTCGGCCACATACAGGAGCCCAAGAATACAGTTTCTGCACAGGAAACTGTGTGTTTTTCTCTTCCTTGAAGGTGGAAGCATGTTAGGTTTGCCATTGTAGCAAAAGGGAAGTTACACTTCCTTTGTCCGGGAGCTTTCAGGGTTTATTTTTGAAAATCTTTTTAAGTTTTCCTACTTTTGACCTAAGCCACCTCGTGAAGACAAAGGGTCAGATCCTTCCACTGCTTAAAATACTACTCAGGTTTCTCATTCGTTCGTTTCCTTGGAATCAGATTGTGTATTTGTTGCAAGAATACTGTGGTGATTTAAATAGCACATTCAGAAAGCTGGCGCAGTGGTAAAGAATCTGCCCACCAATGCCAGAGACACCAGAGATGTGGGTTCGATCCCTGGGTCAGAAAGATCCCTTGGAGGAGGGCATGGCAACCCACTCCAGTATTCTTGCTGGAGAGGAGAATCCCATGGACAGAGGAGCCTGGAGGGCTACAGTCCGTAGGGTTGCAAAGGGTCGGACACAACTGAGCACAACAACAGGAATGTTTGGATAGTTCTGAAGCCATTTTCAGGACTAACATAATAAAGTATGTGGACAGTCTTCAGTGATCTGTGACGACCAGTGCCTGCCCTGAGTGGGGCTCCCTTATGTGGCTGATGTAAGTGATAGATGGTCTGCAGGGTAACTTGTAAGACCAGGAACTGATTGTTTATCCCTCACCCTCCCCTCCATGTAAACAGATACAGGACATCAAATGAGGCCATCTCTCCCAGTGGTCCATCTTTTCGTGCCTAAGGATAAAAATAAAATGCTAATGAAGCCAGGAGAAGCACAGTTTGTTGGTTTGATGTTCGGATAGTCTGAGTGCCCCCTTTGACCTTTGGTGGAAATGATGGTGCCCTTGAAAGGAGCCGGCCGCTTCACAAGGACACAGCGAAGGACATGGACGCGTGTCTCTGAGCAAGAGAAATGGCAGCGAGGCCAGGACTCCTGAGGGGTGCCCGCAGCTTCTCTGCTTGTTATAGGCAAGCGCTGGGTGCCAAGCAGCAAGGCACTGCATATTTGTTGCTTCCTGAACTTTCCAAGGCACCTCCCAGCCTGCAGGTCACCCTGAAATCTGTGGCTTCTGAGTTTAGATGAGGCACGTCCCATGAGGGCGGGGGCTGTCTCTTCTGCTCACAGCACAGGAGTCAGACCACAGCAGTGTCTCCTCGGTGCTGGTGGAATACGGGATGCTGCTAATCTTTCCTCCAGCACCCTGATCGCTGTAAGATCATTTCTCTTAAAATGGTAAAGAGGGTCATCTCATCCAGCCTGGAGGTCACCAGGAAGATATGCTTCCTAGAGCTCCAAGCACGTGTGCCCACTTCCAGCTGAGATCTCCCTGCCTGGGGTCCCCAGGGCTCCCCGATGACCCTGCTGTTGATCTTGCAGTAGGGGTCCACCTAATGGCCTTTCCGATTGGGTTCCTTGGACTGAACCTTTGCATAAAGCATGGACATTGTTGGCTGGCGCATCACAGTTGAGCCTCTCTGGGCATCAGAATTGAGTTCCCTTCTTCCTCTTAGAATTCAGGTTTATTTAATATTTTTTTTTTCAAAACCAAAAAAAATCGTTTATTAAAGTCTCAGAGTGCAGTTAGCATAATTGCAAATAAAGAAGCCATCTTCAAGACTAGTAAAAAGGTAAAACATCCCAATTCACAGGAAAAATATGAAAAAAGTATCAGATGCTTATGCTCTGTACCTCTGATTGTACATAAACCCCAACAAGAAGGGTTAAAACTTCAGCATATGAGGAAATTAATCTCATGATAGTTTTCAAGCTTCACTACGATCAAAACAGAAACATCTGTCGTTAACAAAAGAGTAAGAATTTTAGTTTTGACGCCTGTAAAACTAAAAGGGACACAGGTCCTGACTAATTCAATATCCATTTTCATTCAAACGTATGAATAAAATGATATGTTCTGAACTCAGTTTTTCCCAGAGAGCATATGCCCTTGCTTGCTGTGCTTAATGTATATATTATAGAAATAGCCTATTACCTCTCTCTTTCTCTATATCCACATACACACACACACATGAAATAAAATGTTACAAGGAGAGACAAAAAAATCTCTATTTCCCAAGTTTGTATAATTATGCATATGGAATTCGGGTTTATAACCAGGTTCCACTTCAGGACTCTCACTATCCCTTTTGACGCCCGTGTGTGTGCGTGTGTGTGCGTGTGTGTGTGTGTGTACTGAGTTGTTTCAGTCATGTCCAACCCTTTTGCGACCCTATGGACTGTAGCCCCCCAGGCTCCTCTGTCCGTGGGATTCTGCAGGCAAGAACACTGGAGTGGGTTGCTATGTCCTCCCCCAGGGGATCTTCCCGACCCAGGGATGGAACCTTCGTGTCTTAGGTCTCCAGCATTGGCAGGCGGGCCCACCAGAGCCACCTAGGAGGCCCTCTTAGCCTGTACCAAGACCTAAACTTGTGAAATGAAAGTGTCCCAAACATGGCAGTGAAAGTGCAGGAGGGGGGAGCCAAGCTTCACAGTCAGTTGTGATGCTGGTGTGGTGGGCGCAGAGCCGTGGGCATCACCCGGGACGGCGGGTGGGCCACCCGCTGGGCTGGCCAGAGCATTGGCCACTGAATGCTGAGGCAGTTGCTGTAGTGCAAAGCTCAGACAGCGCTCTAGTCAGCCTTCAAGGTGAAAAGACACCTGACATTTCACAGTTCCGGGCTCAGCGAGCAGGGGCTTGAGAGGAAGGAGAGAGAGACACGCTGTTTCCTCGTTTACTGAACCCTCAGCTTTCCAAGCTGCTGCAGGTCATTGCAGAAGCGGTCCTGGATTTCCTTTCCAGTCTCTGTTAGAAGGCTGGTGCCACAACTGTCCCAAGCTTTGCGACATAAAAATAAACAGCAAAGAGAGATGTCTGGCTGGAGACACCTTTAGGCGCTGGTTAGCCGGGGAACTGTCTCCCTGTCTTGAAGGCATAGTTCACCAAGAGATAGATTCTCTGCAGTCAGTTGACCGGTGGACCTCTCACTCCCGCGGCTTCAAGTTCTACCAGCGACCACTTGGTTGGTGCATAACTGTTGACAGCAAGGAGATCCTTCCCAAGCGGACCTTCTGGACCTCTCCTTTTTTACTATTATTATTAAAAAAAATTTTTTTTGGCTCTGCCACATGGCATGTGGGATCTTAGTTCCCCAACTGGTGATCGATCATGCCCTCTGCAGTGGAAGTCTGGAGTCTTAGTCTCTGGACCACCAGGGAAGTCCCTGGTCCACTCACTCCCTTTTGAACTTTTGTCTTTGAAGATGTTTGGGAAGAAGGAGCTGTCAGGGAGTTGGCGGTTCCTTCCTCTTCCCCTCTTGAGTTCTTGTGGCCAGACTAATAATAAAATTGACACAAGACAGATGAGCAGGAGAAAAAGACGCATTTTAATTCCTGTGTGTGGAGGGCTCATAGAAACGGGACTAAGGAAATAGTCAAACTTAGCAGCTTGTAGACTTTTAGATGAAACAGTACATCTGTAAGAAATAGGCAGGACAAAGAAATGTAGGTTTGGTGCCCAATTAGGGAAGAATCTAAACAGAGTTTGGGGTTGGGGTAATTAATGAGAGAGGTAACAAGGTTTGTTTAAACAGGCTTGGCCCGAATGCTCTTCTGTCAACAAGGGTGTCCTTCCATCTCCAGATGTGGGGAGCACAGCTTTCACAGGGCAGATGCCATTCTTGTGTTCAGGGAGACCGAAAGGAGAGTTGGAGAGAGTCCCTTTTGCATTGGCCGTTTCTCAAGTTCTTTACGGCATGTTTGGGGGTGGCACACCCTGAGCCCTAATGGGACAATTCTGGCTTTGTTCCTTTGTACTGGTACCCTGCCTTCCATGCCTCATCCATTAGCCAGATCCTTGGAGAAGGATGATGTTAGATGTGGGAGAATTGGGGACTGTCACATACTGGCTAGCACATCATTGTGGGCGGACACTCCAGCCAGGGCTGAGGTAATTACTCTGGCCTCCACCTTCTTGTAGGACTTGACTGATTACTGCTGTATCAGAGCCCTGCTTAAGTGGCCCATTGATGTAACCAGGGCTCTTTATTTTCTCTATGATAATGTACCGACCTCTGCCTGCAATAAGCTCAACTTATTGTAGACTTCTCTCTGGGTACATACATTTCTTCTACCTGAGTTGTCAGCTTGACCAAGGGTCAGATGTGTGTTCCAAAACCTGTATATGCCAGTTGTACAGCATTACATTATTTAATTACAAGGTATATAAATCTTTGGGATGAATGTGAAAAATCAAGATTGGTTGTTTCTGAATAAGTGGAATGTTTGGAAAGCTAAGATAAAAGCAAGTTGCTTTTCAAAAAAATATGTAGCTCGCCATCAGATTAAGTAGGGATGAGGCAGTTGTAAAAGATTAGGGACAAAAATGATTTTTAAAAATCTAGGATACCTCACATTGTTTCTCAGGAAGCCCCAACTGGAACCCATGGGTGGTGCATTTGGGGTATGATGACAGGAAACACCAGTGGGCAGAATCATTTCTTGGGAATATAGTCATCAACAGTTGAGTCTAAGCAAGTTAAACTCTCCAGTGACACAGCCTGCGAACGGGGGAGCTGGGCTTTGAATTCGCGCTGTCTGACTTCGGAGCTGAGCGCTTAACCCTTTGACTTGATTGCTCTTCCTCCTGACCCACACACTAATTCTGGAGACGGCAAGGACATTGTGCTAAGACTCCAGACCAGCCACAGTGGGAAGCAGCTGCCATGGGTGTGCTGGGGCTTGCAGGCTCCTTGGTGTCTGCCTGTCACCCTCCAGAGCCTCAGTTTTTCCATTTATAAAATGGAGACAGTAGTACCTACTTCCTAGGATTGCTGCAAAGATCACGTTCCCTGCACCATTTCATGGCTATCCCCCCCAGCCAGTCTGTGAATCCTTCCAAGGCTGGGCCCTCCACCTTTAGCATCTTTGACATCACTTTAATCCTTGTTGCATGGCAGATCCTTATTAGGGGATGTGTTGTGACTCCCCATCCCACCAAGAGAGGTTGCCATTCTTACCCCTGGTCCCTGTGAATCTGACCTCAGTTGGACATGAGGTCTTTGCAGGTGTCTTCAGGTTAAGATGAAGCCATTAGGGTGGACCCTAGTCCAGTGCAACTGGTGTCTTTATAAGAAGAGAGAAATTTGGACACAGACACACACAGAGAAGAGGGTGCCTTCACGTATGTCCCATGCGGAGAGACACACGCTGGGAAATTGCCAGGTGAAGATGGAGGAAGAAACTGGGGTGATGTTTCTATCTGCCATGGAGGGCCAGCGCCCACCAGAGGGGGCAGGGAACAGCCCTTCCCCAGCAAGTTTCAGAGGGAGCAGGGCCCTGCCAACCCCCTTGATTTCAGACTTCTACCCTCCAGAATGGTGAGACAGTAAGTTTTGGTTGTTTTAAGCCAACCAGTGGGGTTCTTGGTTACAGCAGCCTAGGAAACAAAGGCAATACTGAGTAAATGTGGAATTTGTGTCTTCGTGTGCCCCACGTTCGTACTTCGATAGCCTAAGCTCTAGATGTTTTACTTCTATTTTATTTTTATTTATGTTTTATTAGAGGCTTTATAGGAGGCTTTTAAAGGAGGCTTTGCGATGTTGTGTTAGTTTCTGCTGTACAGTGAAGTGAATTAGCCGTACATGTATACACACATACATGTATCCCCTTCCTCTGAAGCCCCCGCCCACCGCCCCGGCCCACCCCCTGGGTCATCACCGAGCACGGGCTGAGCCCCCTGTGCTGTACAGCAACTTCCTGCTAGTGATCTGTTTCACACATGTTGTGTGAAACTTCTTTCCACTGATTGTCTCCTTTGCAGATCACCCCGTTTCAATCGCCTACTGATTGTGCGCTACTTTTTAATAAAAAACCTTTGCTTGTTATGGGAGGACATTCTTCGACATATTACACAAAAAAGAATGAAAATTGTTGCCATCAACTGTTTGTGCCTCCCTCAGCAGTGAGTGGCGGACTTACTGTGCCTTTTGGCCACAGGGTGTTTCCTGGTGCAGGGAGGAAGCACGAGGCTGTTGCTCCCTTCCCTCTTCTTTGAACTGGCAAGAAACAGAACCAAATCAAAGTGGCTTTAAAAATAAGGAACTGTGTGTATTTGCAGAACTGGAGCCCCAGGTTCAGGAGAGCAGGCTCCCAATGTGTTAATTTGTCAGCTTTGTGAGCTCACCTGGAGACTGGGGCTCCTTCTCGATTCCGCCCGCAGAACGTGCCGTCTCCTAAGGCAGGAGTCCCCACTGCTGTAAAGATGGTTAACCACAGCAGCTGGGCAGCCTGCTTCCTGTTCTCACCCTGTGGGGTCTCTTGTGGGTGTTGATCTTAAGATCAGGGATATTTTCCCCAAAGGCTTCCCCAGCAACATCTCAGTCTCTTGTCTCGTCCCTGAACCAGCCACTGCCAGAGCAGATGGAATGAGATCATGTTTCAGTTAATCATCTGAGGATGAATGAATGGACTCTGGACAGAGGACCCAGTGCCCCATACATTCTCCAAATTAACAACTCCTACTCATCTTTAGTAGGCAGAATAATGCACCCCCCAAAAAAGACATCCATGCCTTCAACCCCAGAACCTGTGAATATGTTACTGTACATGACAACAGGGGCTTTGCACATATCATTCAGCTAAGGATCTTGGGATGGGGAGATTATCTTGGATTATTAAGGTGGGTCCATACAGCCCAGGGACAGGGGAGCCTGGTGGGCCGCTGTCTATGGGGTCGCACAGAGTTGGACACGACTGAAGCGACTTAGCAGCAGCAGCAGCAGCAGTAGTACAGCACAAAACTCTAAGGAGGAAGAAGGAAGATCAGAATCATAGAAGATGTGAGGACGGAGGCAGAGGTCAGAGAAGCGTGAAGGCGCTACTACTGACTTGAAGGTGGAGGGGGGTGCCACGAGCCAAGGAGTGCAGGCAGCCTGTGGGAGCTGGAAGAGGCAAGGAAAAGGATTCTCCCCTAGGGCCTCCAGAGGAATGAAGCTCTCCCAACACCTTGATTTTAACCTGGAGAAATTGATTTTGGACTTCTGACTTCCAGAACTGTACGATAATAAATGGATACTGCTTTAAACCACTAAATGTGTGGTAATTTATTAGAGCAGCAGTAGAAAACCAGATAAGCAAAATCCTACTGTATCACACAGGGAACTGCATTCACTATCTTGTAACAAACTATAATTGAAAAAAATCTGAAAAAGAATATATGTATATACATGTATACACATAGCTGAATCACTTTGCTGTGCACCAGAAAATAACACAACATTGTAACTCAACTATACTCCAATTTAAAAAAAAAAAAAAAGGCGAATACACCATTGTTTCTCCAGGCTGACCTTGAATCAGTATAGAAGTATAGACCTTTGGTAAGATAATAAGAATCTTGTATTGATTTTGAATCTTCTATTGTATGCACAGAGAAGTTACACAAATATTTATGCATTCAACAGGAGGCAAACCCATTCCCTCACCCTGCCTCTACTTAGCCAAAAATGCTACCATTTTGCCCTCCAAAACGGTCAGTGTTGGTTCCGTCATTCAGCCCCAGTGCTGGGTGCAGGGAAAGCAGAAACAAGTGAGATCTTGTCCTCACTCCCAAGCTGCCGAGACCGTCTCAGTCATTTGATTCCATAAATATTCTCACTGTCAGCTCAGAGCTCGTCC
>NW_011494680.1:1736091-1740485 GCF_000754665.1 Bison bison bison
GCAGATGTCTGTTCTGGCTTTGTAACTAAAGCCAGTTTCCTCTGAAGCTTTTCAGACCTGCTGATTTTTTTGTTTTTAAGTTTTAGCGAGGGTCAGGAAGAGCAGAAGACACTGTTAAGCACATCCACAGATAGAGCTATTTTTAGGGGCCCGGAGTGGCGGAGATCTGCAGTCATTCTGACGGTTGGGTCCTGGCGTCCACGGAGGAGGTTAGCTGCCTGTCTCCTGCCCTCATGCCCCTTGGACAGAGAAGCTGCTCTTTGGGACTTTTCCCTGTGGTTCTTCATTTCCTCCTCTCACAGGAAGCCCTGTGCCACAGAGCAGGGGGTCCCCAACCTCTGAGATCTAATGCCTGGTGATCTGAGGTGGCGCTGATGTAATAATACTAGAAATAAAGTGCACAATAAGTGTCATGCACTTGACTCATCCCCAAACCACCCCCCTGCCCGCCCTTGGTCTGTGGAAAAATTGTCTTGCATGAAACCAGTCCCTGGTGCCCAAGGGCTGGGACCCGCTGCTGCAGAGCAGGGGAGCCGTGCACGAGGTCTGTGTGGAGCTGCTCGTTAGCACACCACAGCTCAGTTGTTGCCGGGAAGCCTTGGGCTTTCCCGGGGATGATATATGTCCAGTGGTGACCTGTGAAAATATTGGGGAAGCTACCAGAAATCCAGGACCAGAGAAATGGAGTTAGGGAGCCAGGCTTCGAGGTGATCTTTTCCAACCATGGCATTCTATTTTGAGCAAACTGAGGCGTGGGTAATCAGTGACACAGCTCTCGGTCACATGTGGAGCAGCTTAGCGAGGATTGGAGCTTAGTCCCCGTGGTCTCAATTGTGGACACTTCTAGGCTTGGGAACTGAAATAAGAGAGCTGGACTGTGAAGCCCTGATACCCGTAAGAGTGTGTAGATAAGTTAGCTTAGCAGGATGTTCTGGGCTCTTAGCTCTGCTTCCCATCTCCCCTTGTCTGTAATTAGTGCCGTGTGCTGAATGGATAAATGCACAGACTCTGGAGGTTTGGCCTGGGTTGGAATCCACCTTACTAGCAGTGTGACCCTGGTCAGATTACGAAAGGTGCTTTCCTTGTCTGTAAGACGGGGGTGATAGGAACGGCAGCACAACAGGTGAGCTGACTTAATGAATTCATATGTGCAAAGCAGTCATCTTGGGGCCCAGCACTTCCTCAGCTCTAACAAACGACTTCCTTCCTGGGACCTGAAGCATCGCTCTCCAGCACTTTGGCTGACTGCATGCTTTTCCCATCATGTGCTGCATCCTAGGGTTTTATTCAGCCCGCTCCCTAGAACAAGATGTTGTTTCTTGTTTTTACTATGGTAAACAACATTTCAGTGACTATCCTCATAGGTAAGGATTTGCTTTCACCCTTAATTGTTTCCTCGGGTAAAATTTTCAGCATAGAATTGCTGGGTCAAAATGGGAGCTTGTTTTTTTTTGTAAGACATGTCTTGATAAATGCCGCCAGATTTTCCTCCAGAAAAGTACTAGTTTACACTCTTACCAGCTGTGAGTGAGTGCGCCAGTTTCCTTGCGTCGCCGAGTTATTAACTTTTAATCAAATGAAGGCCCTGGAAAAATAGAGATTTCCCCGGGGATCAAGTGTTCCTAGTCCATGCTCTTAAGAATCTGAAGGGAGCCCAGAAGGCAAGTGGCGCGTGTGAAAACGGCGCCCTCTACTGGTTCTGCCTGGTGGAGCAGCGCGAGCGGCAGTAGACGGTCAGGTTGCCACTGGCACTAACTCAGATGCCAGGAACTACAGAGCAGTATTTTACCCTTCTGGCCATTTAGAAAGTCAGCCTCAGATGAGCTGTAACTCTCACTCAGGTTCTTTTGCAGAAGTACTTAATCAGCTAGGGGAGAATTTGCTCTGAGGGAGCCCTCGGTACTGTCTGGAGACATTTTTGGATGTCACAGACTGGGGCCACTGCTACAGGCTTTTGGTCGGCTGAGGCCAGGAATGCCGTGAACCATCCTTTAACAAAGAATGGACCTGCGCCTGTGTATCAATAGTGTTAAGACTGAGAAACCCTGTTTTAGAAGAATGGCTGCAGAGGCTTCTTTTCAGGCTAAAATAAAATATAGAAATATCAAATATTTATCACCATCACTGCTATTTTTTGGTTCTGGAAACCTGATAGTTTTGCAGAATAAAATGGAAAATAGGTGGAAGTGAAGCAGCACACTGGCATTTCTAGGAGAGAAGGCAGAGCGGAAAATACAGCCCATAATAAATAACGTCATGAGTACTAATGAGGGAGGGGATTGTTTTCCTATTAAATTGACTTGGTTAAACCTGCAATAAATTTCTGCGGCTTTCCCTTGAAGATCTTGTCTCTTCCTTTTTTTAAAAAGAGAGTGCTTTTTGGGACACTTTTCTTTCTGATTTCGTGAGCCCCAGTGTTTTCATAACATTGATAATTGTGCTTTCCAGTGCTTGGTGCAGGCTTGGTGCAGACTTACCATCTGTAGTTACTATTTGCCCCCCCCTCCCCCAAGCCCAAGTAAATGCTGATATAAACGTTTCTAAGAGGGGGAAGGAAAGGAACTTCAAAAATAATCTTAGAGAAGGGTGTGCCTGAAGGGAAAAGTACGACAAGAATTTTGGGAAAAACCAAGCCGTATTTCAGTATACTTTGACATTGGCTGAGTTTGAGGACTTTTCACACTGGTGTTATCCAAACCCATCAAAAAAAAAAAATTCCTGTTTTTCATTTTGCTTTAGCCCTGCCCTTCTCTGCACTGCTTGCGTTCTAGAATATGCGACTTCATGCAGTAGCTTCACTGGCTGTTCTGAATAATGCTAGAAGGAGGATTTTGCCAAAAGTGGAAAACAAAACAAAACTACAGCTTTTCCCTAAATATCAGATACTATTTTAATCATCTTCCTTGAGAAGTATTTTTGACCCTGTGGGTTGTAAAATCAACTTCTGTGTCACAGTCAGTATAATAAAACAATAGAAAATATTAGAGGGTATTATTATATATAGTAAAGGTAGCTTTTATTTTGGTGATTATTTCAAGATGTGTAGCCATATATATATCCTTCTGGTTCAGACAACAAAGAATCTGCCTGTGATGCAGGAGACCCGGGTTCAATCCCTGGGTCAGGAAGGTCCCCTGGAGAAGGGAATGGCTACTCACTCCAGTATTCTTGCCTGGAAAATCCCATGGACAGAGGAGCCTGACAGGTTACAGTCCATAGGGTAGCAAAGAGTCAGACACGACTGAACGACTAAGCACGCGTGGACACACACACACACACACACACACGTTTATGTCTGTGTGCACAAGCCTGGTGAGAAGTTGGAAAGACAGTGGCTTGGGTTATGGCACAGTGAAATCTGGATGGTTTTTCCATTTGTTCGTTCTTTTCAGGGTCTTCCTGATTCTGACTTGCCTCCTGTCCCTCACGTCTGCCTCTGTTGCTTTCCCAGGTGGCACCAGGGAGATCGGATCCGCCCTGACCAGGATGTGCATGAGGCATCGGAGCATAGAAGCCAAGCTGAGGCAGTTCTCCAGGTGAGGACCATGTTTCTCCCAGATCTCAGACGGCCCTGATGACTTCAGGTTATAAAGCTGATGAGGAGCATCACTCGCCTCGAGCAGCGCGGGTTTCCCGGTGACATGAAATCCCCACAACCCGTCTCTCATCACAGCCTGTCACGCTGCTCGCTCACCGAACGAGTTTGTTTATTTACTTATTTTTGGCTTCTCTGGGTCTTTGTCACTGCACGTAGTCCTTCTCCAGTCGCAGCAGCGGGGGCTAGTCTCCAGTAGTGGAGTTCGGGTTTCTCGTTGTGGTGGCTTCTCTTGTTGCAGAACACAGGCTCTAGGCACGCGGGCTTTAGTAGTTGTGGGGCACAGGCTTTGTTGCCCTGTAGCAGGTGGGATCTTCCCAGACCAGGAATTAAACCTGTGTCCCCTGCATTGGCAGACAGATTCTTAACCACTGGACCACCAGGAAAGTCCCCAAGGAAGTATTTCACTGGGCGTCTTCTATGTGCCATTTCCTTTTCCTGCCTGGAGAATCCCATGGACAGAGGAGCCTGGTGTGCTACAGTCCATGAGGTCGCATAGAGTCAGACACGACGGAGCAACTAACATTGCTGTGTGCCAGGCACTGGTCTGGGCCCTGGGAATATGGTGGAGAACCGATTGGCCTGGGTCCCTGCCTTGCGGAGCCCATACCCCCCACCTTGGGATCTTCTCTATGTGTCTCATCAGTGTGGGGAGCCGGGCATCCCACTGAGACCTCTGGGCCCCACCCCTACAGGAACCTCCTAGGAGGAGAAGCTGCCATGCTGGATAGTGGGGTGTGCACTGCTCTCCTGTTACCCGGGCCCTGAGTGCATCCTCCAGACCCACCTAGGAGGGCAG
>NW_011494680.1:1740585-1744904 GCF_000754665.1 Bison bison bison
TAGGAGGGCAGTGGCGGCTCGCAGAAGCTTCCACGCTGCCAGCCTCTTGTCTGTTTCACGTGCGTCCACAATGGGTGGAAATGACAGCGGCTGGCATGGGGATTTGGAGTCACCAGTGTTCCAGCGAGAGTGGGACGTCCTTCCAAACAGATCAGCATAATTATCAGTTGTCCTCAGTCTGCTTTGTGAATTGCGAGTTGCGTAAGAGGCTGGCAAGGTGGAAGCCCTCTGACCCTCTTGCAGGGCCATCTCAGGTTGCCAAATGTAGCAGCAAACATGCCTTGTCTTGAAGTCAGCTGGGCCTGGGTTTGAATCCCTGGCTGGCCATAAGTGTCCTACAGTATGGGGCTGGGGTCTCGGCCCCTGGCAGATGGGTGTAGGAATCCCTGAAGGGTTCTTGTGCAGATGTACACAGTGTCCACACAGCAGAAAGCACTCACTGGAGCTGGTGACGAAATCGAACTTCCTCCTCCCTTCCTTGCCCCTGGGGAGTCCGCCCTGTGATGGCACCCCCCGCCCCCCGCACCTCTTCCCACACCCATCATCTTGTTTACCCTCGGGCCAGTCTTGTGACCCTCATCCCATCATAGTGATGAAGAGACGCCAGTTCCATCAGCCGCCGTGCATCGAGCACCTACTATGTGCCGGGCACGATCTCAGGTGTACAGAGCATAGCCCTGACTAGGACCACATTCTGCACTCACAGGGCTTACACTGCAGACACGATAGAAACCTGCCAGACTATCAGGCAGTAATGAAAGATAGGAGGAGAAACACTTGGGGTGGGGTGGATGGTGGTTGCTGGATACAGGCTGGTCAGGGAGCATCTCTGTTCAGAAGAAAAATCTGAGTGGAGACCTGGAGGGAGTGAGGCTGGAGGAGGACTTATGAGGGTGGGAGCTGCCAGGAGACCCTGGTAAGAAAGCAGGGAGGTCGTACCTAGAATTTGGAGATTTTCAGCAGGCTCAGGATCAAACGGAGAAGGCAATGGCACCCCACTCCAGTACTCTTGCCTGGAAAATCCCATGGATGGAGGAACCTGGTGGGCTGCAGTCCATGGGATCGCTAAGAGTCAGACACAACTGAGCGACTTCACTTTCACTTTTCACTTTCATGCATTGGAGAAGGAAATGGCAACCCACTCCAGTGTTCTTGCCTGGAGAATCCCAGGGACGGCGGAGCCTGGTAGGCTGCCGTCTGTGGAGTTGCACAGAGTCAGACACAACTGAAGCGACTTAGCAGCAGCAGGAACAGCAGCAGCAGCAGGATCAAAAAGCAGTCTGAAAACTGCCTTTGTCATAGTTCTCACCAACATCATTCAAACAATTTATGGGTATTTTCTAATTTTTTGACAACATCTCTATAACGTAGGCTTGGGTTGATTTTCCTTCCATTGTACAGAAAACCCTGTGTCCTCTGACTCATGATTTCTCTCCATGGGGTGTTGTCTTTCCACTTGTCTAACCGCGATCTGTTTGGGAACCTGCACAAAATAAGAAGGGGTGTACCTGGAGAGCCTTCATCCCTCTGATCCTCTCTAGGCTGTCCACAATCTGCAGTCACGACTCATTATCCTGAATGCACATCAGAATCACTTGGGTCTTTTTTTTTAAAGTAATTCTGGGGCCCCACCCCAAGTTTCTATCAAGTATTAGGTGAGGCCCAGGTGTCTTCTCTTATAAAGCTCTCCAGCCGGTTCCCTTATGCAGTGAGGGGCATGACCCCTTTGGTCTGCAACCTTGATTGTGAATACAAGTGTTGGAATTTTTTAAAAAGGCGATGAGAAGAGGTCACACCAACCAGTCACGTGTACAGCTTCTTAACAGTCATTGAAAAGCATCCTGAGGACACGGTCATTGTGAAATTGGGGGGTTTGGAGGTGAACTTGGGCTTAGGGTGCTGCCTTGTCCTGCTTCAGGTAATTATGATTCGGGTGTGTTTTGACAACCAAGTGTAAACCTTGACAACAGATTATATCTGTGTAATTTCTCCTTCTCTTTGTCTTTTTGTGCAAGTGCTTTAATCGACTGTCTGATAAACCCACTTCAAGAGCAGATGGAAGAATGGAAGAAAGTGGCCAACCAGCTGGATAAAGACCACGCTAAAGGTACGGGGCGAGGTGGCTGACGCACGTCAGTCTCAGATGGCAGGTCGCCGGCTGCTGCCTGTGCCTCTTCTGGGGTCCCTGATGTCACCTGGAGGACGTGCTTCTCCCCTGCTGCTCCTGTGGGCGTCTCAGTGTTGGAGGATGAAGGATGGGAAGTGATCCCACCGCAGGACTCAGTGCTGGGTTTGGGCCATGCAGCGTCACTCAATGGATGCCGTCATTGTCCCATGGCGTCAGTTGCGATCAGCTGAATTCAAAGTGATTGTAACCTTACGCTTAAATGCTAGAGACTCACACTTCAGGTGTTTCGGCACATTTTGAAAACCAGACTTTTAATGATGTAAGTTAGCCTTCGGTCTCCTGCCCAGAACTGGCCATTCTCTTTGTATATACCTTCAACCGGTGGGTCTCAAAACCTCACGTGTCGGCTCTAGGGACTGAGTGGTCCAGACGGACATCACCCCGTCAGTCTTCCTGGAACCAAAGGGTAGGGGTGCTGGTGGTGTGGAAGGGTCAGGAGACCCTGCTCCCAGCATCGTACAATCTGCAGTGAATGTGGTGGAGGGAAAGCGTGTGGGCCGGCAGTGATGCCAAGAGCATATAAAAGAGAGCTCTGATGGATGCCAGGAGCATATAAAAAGAGCTCTGATAGGCTCAGGGTGGGCGGGAGGGAAAGGATGGGGGTGGCTTTGTGGGAACTGGTCAAATTGGTGATTAATCGACTATGAGGGTAGCAAAGGAGAGAAGTATCAGAGCCAACTGTCATTTCAGATGTTCGTGCCTGGGTGACGGAAATGCCAGCAACAGAAATGGGAAAGTTTGGGGTGGGCATGAGCTGAGGGGGGCAGAGAGAAGTGTTGGTGGGGCTGTGGCCGTGTGGGCTGCCCCGCCACTGGGTCCACAGGGTCCAACCTCAGTATTAATGTGAATGTAAGGCAGCCAGGCCTTTCGCACTTCTCTGCCATGTGGTCTAGTTTCTCCTATAGTCTGAGATGCTCATTTTTGAATTGTAGCATCTGGCCAGCATCTAACCATGTGGGTTCTTCTTGGAGTGAAGCCCTGTAGATTTGGGCCTTGGGAAAGTAGATAATACTGGAAATATTTCCTGTTACTTACACTGAGAAATTGTGAATTTTAACATTTTTATTGAAGCCTTCCCAAGTGCCATCTTTTCTCAGAGCTGGTATGAATGAATGCTGGAGGAAAAGACCCTGGTACATTTTGTCCATTTTCATGTTCATGACCCCTTTGCTGTAAAATGCATCAGAAGATTTTTTACCATTTTATATTCCAATAAAGGTATTTATTGCACATCAGAGTTTATGCTTTCAGCGATAAAAGTAATGGCTGTTGCTAAAATGTTTTCTGTTGAGCTAAGTGGTAAGATTGTTCAATTTTTTTCTCTCTCTTAGAATATAAAAAAGCTCGCCAAGAGATAAAAAAGAAGTCCTCAGATACACTGAAACTGCAGAAGAAAGCCAAAAAAGGTAACTGTACAAATTCTGCCATTAATATGTTGCTTTGGGAAAATGAACACGTGCTTGATTTTTCTTTGAAATAGAAAGTCTTCAATCAGACTTCCTTACATATAATGGTCCTGTGAACAGATAGGAGCTAATAGAATCTATCAGAACCAAAGTCCCCAAGTGCAGAATATCTATTAATTTGAGATACAAAGTGGTACTTGACTTGTTCCCTCCCCCAACCTGATCTCCAAAATTTGGCAGTTTCCATGTCTATTGTGCATTGTGATGAGACCTATAAATTTCTTGGAAGCCTTGGGATAGTACATAAAAGCCCTATGCAAATGTTCTATAGTAATTATTGCAGAAATTATATAATTTTCTCCTCCATCCTTTATAGCCTATAATCTCCAAAACCCTTTATTAAATCTTGTGAAAATGTTAGAAAAGCCTGCAGTGGGAGCTGGAAATCATGCCTGCGTAGGGAGATTTTTCATGGGTGTTCTTAAGGGTGGGAGCCAGGTAAGGAAAGTGAGACTGCTGGTGTAAGACCCCTCCCCCTAGCCGATCATCGTTTACAGACCAGTTAATTACCAGATCCGCTAGCCAGCTTTGCTCTTCCGGCTTGAACTGGGAGTTTGAAGAGAAAAAAATCTAGCTATATCCACTTTGGAAGCATTTTATTAAGACCTAACAAGATATAGGGACTCTTTTCTTGAACTTGAGAATGTAACATTCCCTCTAGACTC